>NW_027395665.1:1387634-1389700 GCF_004382785.1 Trichoderma ghanense | reverse complement strand
AAGGGGGGGGGGGGGGGTTCGACAGCCCGGGACAGTGGACGGGCACCGGAGCAGCAGCCAGAGCAGCAGCGCTCAGAGCAACTGGCTATGTAGATGGGTAACCGAATAGAACCCGAAGCCGAGCCTGGGCTTGGAAGAACCTTGAATGTCAGATTGATGCTGTGGATGGCGCGCAGTGGCGTGTGGCTGCTTTGTGGTCGCTGGCCTGGCCTGGTTCCGGCGCCGCAGCAGCACAGTGGGGAGCAGCGAGCGTCTAGCGGCGCTTCTAGTGTCGGCCTTGGTGTCTCGCCCTGCAAGGCCGCGGGCTGGAGGTTGCTCGGAAAGATTCTGGGCACGACTGGGGGGCGCGCAAGATGCAGGCTTTGG
This sequence comes from Trichoderma ghanense, assembly GCF_004382785.1. NCBI lineage: Eukaryota > Fungi > Ascomycota > Sordariomycetes > Hypocreales > Hypocreaceae > Trichoderma > Trichoderma ghanense. The sequence goes on along the minus strand of NW_027395665.1, from coordinate 1,389,334 downwards.
GCTGCTTGCTGCTCTGCTGTGCCGCTAGTCCCAGCTAGTCAAGTCGTGGTCGGACGCTGGCGGAGGGGCAAGACGTCAGCCGTGCGAGAGCGAGAGGGATCGGCGCGAGGGCGTTTCTGGCAGGGCGATGGGGGAGATGCGATGCCGTCAGGGTCGAGCAATTGAGGGCACAGGCGAGCCGCAGACGAGGCCGAAGCGAGTCGTTGCTGCGTGTCGTCGTCAGACTCGTCCCAACGGCCAAGGGCGGCTGGTGCGAAGGCGGATGGGGGGGTTGGGAAGCAGGGAGCAGCTGCGAGGTGAGACGGCGCAGACGAGAGCCAAGGCGAGTACCTGCGTTGGGGGAGAGGAAGAAGCACGGGTCGCGGGTAGCTGACAAGTACCCTGATAGCAATTGAACTTGTCCGTTCTCAAGGGAGCCGGACAACGGAGCACGAGGCACAGTGATGCGATGGAGCAGGCGACAGGCGAGAGTCATGGGCAAGGGAACCTGCTCGACGACGCCATGGCGCGACGGGCTGCGGTTGATGGGCTGAGGCGAATCGGCGCGGCGCCTATCTGCTACCACAGGAGATGGGAGGGGGGGGAAGCAAACAAGGACGGACGAGGGAGGGCTTCGATATAAAGGTGCCGGAGCAAAGGACAAAAGGCGAGCCCTATCTGGACTCGATTCCGTGCAGCTGCAGTGCTTGAGAGAAGCACCCGAGTACAAGTACAGATCCGTACCGAGACTTGGCGCCGGGCTCCGTTATCATCGACGGCTCCCTACCAGGTGCATGTGCCTAATGTACATGTACTGTAATGCGCTGCACCTGCCACTGCATACAAGGTTCGCACTCTGGCTCCATCTCCGCGCTCATACAGACATTAGATCCGAGAGCAGTCTGCTGCTATTCATGCCAGCGATTTAATCCATCCAAGGGGCGACTCGTCATGTCCAGGCGCGGTACCAAGGCTCCGGTTCAGGTCGCGTTGGACGGAAGCGTGGGGAGACACAGTCCAGGCCGTCGGTCGCGGCGCTGCGAATAAGCAGCCCGTACATGCTTCATACAGTTTACCTTGCAGGTAATTGACAGCGTGGGAGGCCCGCTCTGCTGCTTGCTTCCAACTGCATCCTGTCACTTGATGCCATGTATGAATGTACGAACGAGTAATAATAATAATAGCACCAGCAGCCCTACCTTGCTTGCTTAGTCGTGCTGTGTCCATGGGCTGGGTGGCAGACGAGGAGGCTCGACTTTGATGCGTCCAGCAACAGACAGCTCACATCAAAACAAAAACCTAGTCATCATCATCACAGGTACAAGTACCAGCATGTACACGCCGGTCGGAGGGGGCCAGGCCAGGCCAGGCCAGGGTAGCTCCCCCATGTCCCCCTCCCCAGCTCAAAGAGACAGAACAAGACAAAGACCAAAGACAGCTCCAAGCCATGAAAACCGCCGTGATGCAAGGCGCACATCCGTGGCCGCTGAATGGCCCAAAGATTCGCCAGAAGGGGGCCCAAGAAGTGCGGAGGTTGCTGATGCATGCGTGCAGGTGCTGTGGGTCGGCCAGCCGAGCCGGATTGGGACCACTCACGTGCGAGCCGGCCGATTTTGACTCAAGCCATGGAAGTCTTCCATGAAGAAAAAAAAGAACATGGAAGGCTGCAACGAAGTTTCTGGCGAGGGCAAGGGGAATTTGGGGTTTGAGGGGGTGGAAGG
>NW_027395665.1:1231550-1387590 GCF_004382785.1 Trichoderma ghanense | reverse complement strand
CCCTTGGGCGCTGCCGGTGCTCCACCCGGTGAGGCACGGTTGCGGCCAATCACGGACAGCCGCAGCCTGCGGGAGCCGGGTTCAGGGCCTTCGCTTTCGCTGAGGTGCAGCACCGTTTTTTTTTTTTTTATACTTTTCCAGGGGACGGAGGACGCTGGAAACGGGGCAGGGCAAGCGCTGGAGAAGCACTGGAGGCGCTGGGGATGGTGGATGATGATGATGATGACGATGGCATCATGGAGGCAACTTTAAGCCCGCCTCGATCTCTTAGTCAAGCGTTGGCACTCAGATCGGGGGACCCTGCCCGTGTGGCCTCGGGAACCGTGGCGGCAGTTCATGTCTACAGGTATTGCAGAACTGTTGACACCAACAAGACAGAGGAACACAGCAAAATCAAATCACATCCTTGACGAGGCCAATCCCAGCTTCCACGTCGCCCTGCCGGCTGCAGCACGCAAGCCAGAGCATCAGATTGCGCTCGCACTGTGCCGCCCCCCATGCGCCGCGCAGCAAATCATCTCGTCCGTATCCGCCGCCCTTGTCCACATGCGCTGCTACTGTACACTTACTTTCGCTCTCTTTCAGATCTCGGGCTCCTGATATAAACGTGTCCCGCGCCGGCGTTGGTGGTGCTACAAGCAGGATTTATGGCTTGCACAGTTCATTTCAAGCTGCTTTGCTTCCGTCCGCATCATCGAAACGCTACAGTACCTTCACCGTACTAGCCCATGCAACCACCTGGCATGCAGCAACCTGGATGTTGCACCAGCATCGCGATTGGTCGTCGTTGAGAAAAGGGACAGCAATCGCAAGAGACAGAGAAGACGGACGGGCAGAAGCAGAGACGACAAGGTTGCGAAAGCCGCATACACAGACGCATGGAACCTTCACGTCTTCCATCCCTGGGAACCGCGCTCGAGTTGGTCGCAGCCTTGAATTTCTTTAGACCGATCTCGGCCGGCCCGACGATGGGATAGTCAAAGCCAACGCCCTTCTCCAGCCTGTGAAACGGGGACTTCGTACGAGACAAAGTCGATGCTGCTAAAGAACCCAGATCCGACCATCCGCCCGTTGCTTGTCTCGCACAGCGTGGCTCGTTCATCCTCGGCACCAACTTCCTTGCAACAAGACGCGCATCAACCCTGGACGGAAGCAAAATGAAAATACGACTTCATGCCTGCCCAAAGCCTCCCTCATCCCTCACTCCCTCGCCCGGGGCTTGCAGCCCAGTCTGGCAGGGGTCGAGGGCAACCGCAGCAGCCCAGGGTGGAGATGATGGGATTTCGCCTAGGCCACGGTTATTTAACGTATGGGACAATGTCGACCAGGGCGCTGCTGAGGCCAGTGGATCTGCACGTTCTGTTCAGCTCACGGCAAACTGCAGGGGGGGAAAGATGCGATCCAAGTTCGGGAGAGCCATAGAGAGAAACAAACAACAACAGAAAGAAGAGACAAGGTGAGCAAAGGGGACAAAGGCAGAGGCAGAAGGGCGCAACAAAGAGGGCGCACGGCTTGGCCTTTTCGAAGAAAGAAAGAAAGCAACGGGAAGAAAAGGGCACACCACGTCAAAGGCGCAGCCGTCAGTTGCGCTTCAGCCCTTGCATCGAATCGACTGTCCCCCCCCCCCCCTCCTGCGTCCCGAACAAATCCGGACGGGGCTAGGGATAGATGCTATTTTTCCAAGCCAGAACGATGGATCGAGTCTACGGACTTGTCCGTTCGGGTACGGAGGCGCGGAGGGCCGTTAGCACGGGCAGCCGCATGCCCTATTTCCACCTTTGTTGCTGATGGCTGTTCCTGAAAGAGCCGAAATCGTGGAGACGGCGAAACGCGGGAGCCCTGTTTGATTTTTCAGCTGCTGTAAGAATAAGGCGCGTTCGGGGGAGCTTCCGGTCGGCCTCGCCTTGCTTCATGATGTTGTAAATGAATGGTTTGCCTCTTGAGGATGATTGCGAGGCGTGTTAGTGTGAGCATCTCATACTGTAGAGACGCTCCATTGACGTAGCATCGACTACTGCTAGTTGTTTGAACTAGAACACGCCGTACGGAGCATTTCTCATAATCGTACGGTACAGAGTGCAAGATGGAGAGAAAGCTTGACGCTGATCCCGAGCTCGTCACCTTTCCTCACTGTTGGCCCAGACTGAATCCGCGATCGGCACGTTTGTTTACTAGGATGAGAGGCAGGCTGACGGGCATGGGAAAGGCAAGAGAGCACCTCATCAACAAGAAACGAAACCAGGTTGAAGAATACCGAGGCCCCTGTGCCTGTACATACATATGTACTGTTGTTGATTCGCCCTTTTGCTTCTTGTTGCAAGGGGACGTGGACTCGAATCAGCACATGCTGCCGCACTGTCCAGCTTCAGCCCCAGATGCCTTGCAAGGGACCACGATGACCCTTTTCCGGTTTCCCTGTTCTTGCCTACAAATTCGATATATCTGGCCTTTGTACCTTGCATGTGCCGGCCCGTACGATCCGTACTTACATTATCAACGTGCCTACCTCATTATCTAGAGGCATACGTGGTTCCTCTGTAAGCTGGTGCCAGGTCCATATCGTACGTCAGCCCAACTCCAGTCCGTCGCCGAAAGCGCCACTTTTCAACCAGGACCTCAGCAATATTTCCCCCCTTCTTCGGTAACCTGTGCACAGCTCGAAGCACGAAGAGAACGTTGTCACCACCTATGACTAGTTGTATGGAAGTAAGTACGTAGTACAGCACAGACAAAGGGTGCAATGATGAGCCGAAAAAAAAAAGAGCCGCTTCTCCGGCAGCGTTGCCCGTCAACGCAGCCCTTCAAGATTCGCGGCAAAGGAGCTCCCGACAATCGAACCTAACCAGCCCCAAGTTGCTAGTTTCGATTCAAAATCTCCCGGGTCTGCCGTTGCCTCTTCTTATCTTTTCTTTTTATTCCAATTTTTTTGGGGGGGGGTTATTTGCTTGTTTGCTTCTTTTTTTTTTTTTTTGCTTGGTCAGGCGCGCGCGAAAAGGTTCCTGCTCTGGACGACGCCCAACCGCTCGACTCCCGTGTACATGTATCAAATCAAGTCAAGTTGAAGTTGCTCCATTCCAGAACAGACAGTGAATTCACGTAAAGAGGCCGCATTATGCACTTCGTCAAAAGGGTTGGCCGCACCGATGGACTAATGCAGTGATCCGTGTAGTTGGTTCCAGCACACGAGTCAATCCGCACTCAGTCGAAGTTGGTACCAAGTGGTGTCGTCGTCCTTCTAGAATATACCCACCTTGAGCAACGACAACAACAACAGAAGCGTTGGCCTCGTGTTAGTTACTACTAGATAGTCTGCCGGTGTTAGTAGTTGGTCTTGCACGAACTCCATCGCTCGCGCTTTTTTCTTCTCCGATGCCTGGAATGTCATCTCCACTTCCCTCCGGCGGCTTCTAGCGGCATTCTAGAAAGAATTTTCTTTCCTTCTTCTTCTTCTTCTTCTTTTCCTTTTTTTTCTCCTCAGCTTCACAACAAGGGGATCCTCCCCTCCATTACAGTCTGAATCCCTTGTTCGCTTTTCGATGGTGGTTGGTCCGCATTTCATCTTAAACCCGACCTCCGCTGCTCCACCCGCTACCTCTCCTTGCTTCCTCCCTCTCCATCGCTCTGCTCTCGGCATCATTGGCATGGATCCCTCCGTCGTTACCCCCCCAAAAAGTGATTCGTTTCTTTTTTTTGTTCCTTTTTTTAAAACAACTCTGATGCCTGCAAAAATGTCTGTTGTGCTTTTCCTGCCGATCCTCCTCGCTTAATTGTGCTCCGAAAAAAACAGGTGCTATTTTCATCCCCTTTGCTGTGCCTTCTCCCCTTGTCTTGTCCTGCATCGCATCTTCTCTCCATCATGCTGCTCCACCCCCATCACACCGAACCTTGCCCCCCCTTTATTTTCCCTCGTGGGATTCCCCCTCCTAGGGTCATTCGCCGGGTAATATGTATGACCACGACACAAGATTGGGTTGTTCTTTTTCGTGTCATCACTTTATATCCAAGTGCAGTATTACTATACATGTGTGAATACTTGGCGCTTACCATCCTCCATCCCGGGAATTCGGGATGTTGATTCATTCATTCATTCATTCATTCATTCATTCATTCATTCTCGCTCCATTTGTTTGGCGCGCCTTTGCCCCGTTACAAAGCAGAGTGCAACGCGAATTCGTTTACCTGATACCAATAACAAAAGAGTCCGTTAGCGACGCAAGATACTATTTACTGCCCCAACTCTTTGCTGTACCGAACCAACTACTGTACTATGGTGAATGATCCGTACAGCTAACCACTGGCCAACTCGCGGACCCGCATCTTCATCCATCGTCCACAGCCCTCCGTTCTACACCTGTCCAAAGGTTCCCCTTGCATCTCCTCTCCTCTCCTCCCCCCCTTCCCATCCTCTCCATCCCTGTTCCTCATCACCCGAGACATCAAAAAAAAAAAAAAAAAAAAAAAAAAAAAAAAAAAAACCTCAGTCTGTGCCTTGTCTGTATGCGTGTCTCTCATCGTCATCTCTCGCAACCTCTGATGTGGCAACTCCTACAGCTGCTGTTCCCTTGCATGCTCGCCCTGCATCACCCTGCATATCGACAACGGCCAGCCCAGCCCCAATCCAATCCCGTCAAGCCCATTTATCAGCAGGTGACGCTTGCAACCATACAAGGTCCCTGTTTGGAACATGGGGTTTTGTTGTTCGATGGCTTCGCTGTACTTTTTTTTTTTTTTTTTCTTCTTTTTTTCGGTTTCAGTTTCCTGCAAGTCCAAGAGAGCAAAAAACACACATACATGATGAAGTATCACTGCCAGCAGCACCGCATGTAAGACGTAGCCACTCACAGCCCTCCACGAAACTGACGTCCCATCAAAGTCAAGCACAACATCCAGATACCTCTCAGACACGGCATTCTTTCCACCCCCCAAAATGCCCTACCATGAGAAAAAAAATCCATCAGGCAGCATCATTCAAAAACTAGCAATCAGATTCATCTCATCCCATCACCACCTTTCATCCGAAACAACCGCCCACACAAGATCCTGGGGGCTCTCATCCACACCCCATCGACAAAAGTGCCGTGCTCGCCCATCACCGCAAAGATCCAATCCATCTCCCCTCGGCGTGAATTGCACCATCTCTTCTCCATCTCGATCTCCATCACGGCCCTATTCTCCCCTCTTTTCCCTTCTTCTATTTCGCTCTATCGAAAAGAAAGCCCACTCGACACAACGTTTCGCAACGAAGCTGCTCCATTCCGACAACTACTAGCCTCAAATCTCGCAAACTTGTAATAAAGCTCCATTCCCGTAACAGTCTCCATATGGCGCCACAGCAAAAGACTCGGTAGCTCCGTGATTTCTCTTCTTCTTCTTCTACGTCTCTTCTTTATCGATCCACAGTCTAGTTTAGTGGTTTGTAGCCTTGCATCTAGCTCAGTTCTTGGGCCCCCCTTCTTGACCCATTTGCCATTCTCCTCATTCTTCTGAAGCGCTTCTTTTCGCCTGCGCCTCCTTCCTCCGTCGATCCCCGTCAACAGCCTTCCTATACCGGACAAAGGCTACGGGTATTCAACCAGTGAAAGAAGAACACGGCACAAGTTCGTGTAGACTCGCTCATCGGCCTCCGTTATACATATCACGGAATAATACCATGCAGATCATTTCACTTTTGTGTGTTCCTAGATTGTAGTCGACCGTACTGCTCAGACAGGTGATGATATGTTTCAAATCTCTAGAAAGAATGCAAGTTTCATGGACCATGCGGAGAATACATGAGCACACCATACGCACACGAATCCAACGCCCACCACCCAAACGCTGCACCAAAATGGTGCTCATATTAGTCCAATGTGTGTCTATATTTATTCTGCGGTCCTTATCCTTTTTTTTTTTTTTTTTTCAAATGGCTTATTACCCTACAACTGCACCAAGACCCTCAACCGATCGTGGTTCCAAAACACTACTCTTCCCATGACGACCACCACTTCTACAGGGCACATACATACATACATACACCATACGCCATCATAGCCCATCGTACCCATAACCCACATCCCATCACAAAACATTTGACAAACAAAGCCAGCCCGCCCCGTCCAACCATCAACACATGACTCGCCACTCGACTTGGCTTCTGGCTTCTTCCCACAATCCCGCCACCGCCCATCCGTCCAAATCCCTCTCGCCCTCGATCCAAATCCCTGCCCTATCACTTCCCCAGATCGTCAACAAATCGCATCAACAGCTGCTGCAAGGCATGTGTTCATGTAGGTGATACATCATATTAGGTAGTTCAGAGGGGCGACCCAAGATCGTGGCGAAAGAGGTTTGTGGATCCTTTCCGAGGACATCTTAATGCACCATACCTCTCTATATTCTGACATTAATGCTCATTGACACTCCGTACATGCTCATACCCATTGTTCTCCAACCTGGGGGCGTCCTGATGCATCCTATACATGCAATCATCAATTCATCGGCTCACAAGGCCGTCCCTCCTTGTCCCGTCAAGCAGGTCCATCATCATCTAAGTTCTATCAACTTGTACACGTCCAGTGTGCCTTTGTGTGTGTGTGTGTGTGCCTTTGTGTGTGTGTGTGTGTGTGCCTTGTCCATGCATGTAGACCGTTCTCGCTCCTTTTGTTTCTGCTTCTTCTTCCCAGCAACTTCTGCTCGTCATCTCACATTTTACCCACGGCCCACTCGAAATGTCTATATATGCAAATGCCGTAGTCGATAAGACGTATCCGTATCTCATGTTTTCGTCACCTGGGAGCCTTCATCATGTAGTCACATCACTCGCTGCGAGCGGCATTATCGCCCTCAATGTGAATTTCAGCAACCTCGTCCTCATCCTCGCCGCCTGAGGGCCCAGTCGGCACGGTCAGAACCTCCTCGTGGGCGCCCGCGGGAGACGGTGCTTCTCCGTTGGCGAATCCGTTCACCGAACCAGCCGATGCCATGTGAGTATCGGCTTCAAACAAGTCTTCCCGAGAGCCACCTCGCTCGTCGGCAGACGAATCGAACTGTGCGTCGTCACTAGCATAGTCGGCAGCTGTCGATCCCTCGGCGCCACTACCGTCGAGGTTGTTGAAGCTCCAGCTCTGCGTCATGTCGAATTTGGGCCCTGCGATTTGGTAGCTGCCCGAAGCGCCCAAGCCTTCGTCTTCGATGCTTCGGATGGCTTCCTCGTAAGGGGGCAGCTCCGCCTCGTGGCTATCCGACAGAGACTTGATCGCGGTGCGAGGCGCGCTGGAAGCCGAGCCCAGGGTTCTGCCAGGGCCGTCGTCGGAGTCACCCTCGTCGTCACCACTCGTGTCCGTGTTGTACTTTTCAAAGATCTTGGCGAATCGCGGGCCACCTAGGTGACCGCTGGTGCGGCGGCGGTAGAAGAGCAGATACGCTGCGCTCGTCACTACTGATGACGGGTCGGACACGGCCGAAACGGAAGAATCTGATTTCACCCAGTCAGCCGTAATTCATTCTTCTCTCGCGCAGGGATTTCGACAGCCAAAACTCACCATTGTAGTTATACCACCGCCCATCGACAAAATTCTTTGCGTAAGCGGTGTAGTGACCTCCGCCCAGCCCACCATAATGGTCATCGACGGCGATGAGGTCGTAGATCTCTTCCTTTCCTTCTTCCTTTTGAATGACACGCGATGTGAGATCGAGCCCTTCAATGGGGAAGTCGACCAGGACGTCCAGCTTGTCTCGTCGCCATCCCGAGCTGCTGAAGCGCTTGAGGTGGGCAACCAGATAATCTGGCGACTTCCACAGATCAAACTTCTTGCTAGCTCTACGGTGCTCTTTGCATCGCGGGCAGTACCACATGTCTTGCTCCGACAGAACTTCGGCTCTTTCGAATTCGTCGAGACACTCATCCAGGGTAATGCCCCGGGATCGACGGGACTGGCGCTTCCTCTGGCTGATCTTGAGAGCAGGGTCGTTGATAGTTTCCAGGTCGACAAATGTCTTGGCTCCCTGGCTCGCATCTTGCTTCTTCCCAGTGTAGCCGAACACGGTCTCCCAGGCCTCCTCATTCCAATCGACAACTAGGCCTTCGTAGAGTCGAATCAACGGGCCGCCGTCAGCTACTGCCGGAGGAGTTGGTTCAGACTCGACAACGGGCGAGCGCTGCAGGTGCTTTCCAGCACGCATTTGCTTGTCACGGCGCTTGTTGCCCTTTTTACCATAGGTCTTATGGTTCTTGAACTTCTTCCGACCACCGGTACCGAGCTTCTGAGGCCGGTTTGCACCAGTTCGAGCCAAGGTCTACAGATGAATCATGGTTAGCAGGACGAGCATGCAATGGGGTGGAGGAATGCCATGAAGGAAACTGCAACCCGTGGTCTCGTGGTGCATGGAAAACTGTGACATAGATGAAAACAAAACCGAATCGGATTGGAATGACTTACCCGAGCGCCGTGAGGCACGTCCTCCTCGCTGGATTCCTCCGCCATGCGGGTCTGTGACGACTCTGGCTGTGGGTTCTCCTCTTCGTTGCTGCTCTCCTCGTTACCAGAGGCGGTGCTGTTCCAGCTCTCAGGGCTGGGCTGGTCTTCCTCCTCCCTCGCAGCCTCGGGGATCCGATCCGCAAGCTTCGGAAGCGTCTTGTTGTTGTCAACATTAGTCCAACCCGTCGGGACGGTCCCCTCGGTGCGGTTAGCAAAATAGCTGAGCTCGAAAAGGCCCTGGAGCTCGGGATCGAGTGACTCGCCCGGCTGGATGAACTTGGGGCGCTGAGAGTTGAATTGGCGGAGAAGCTGTGGCTGATTCGGCAGAGGCAGCTCAGGCGGAGGCATGGCAGCGGCATTGGCGCTGGCAATGCTCGAAGCGTCCTTCATAGTCACGTCAACAATATCATCTTCGCCCTCGACAGAGTGTGCGACAACCTTTCCGTCTCCAGAGGAGTCGGCGTCGGACGCAGTGGCCATGACCATGTCTGCCTCCGAGCCGTCGGCGTTCTGCCGCTGGCTAAACTTTGACCAGGTAGAGAAGGTTGCGACTCGTTCCAAAACCTTGCGCTTGATCATGTCGTAGCTCGACGCCTCCTCCCTGGTCAGGGTGATGAAATGCGGAGGAGACGTACCCTCAGGTACCTTGCCGGTGCTGAATGGGCGTCGGTGCAGGACCGGTACCACCATGGTGTCGTACTTGGGGTCGTTCCACTCCTCGGTGGCCTCGGCCGGGGTGTCGTCGAGGTCCAGCATTGAGCGAGGCTTCTTCTGGTAGCCTTTGGCAGGCCAGTTGGTAGGGACGGCTTCCAGTTCGTGAAACGTCGCAACGTCGTTTGCACCAATCTCTTCCGACACATCTCCGCTGTTGTCATAGATTTTGAAGAAGCGATCTTTGAACTCTTCAGCACCCATGAGGCGGTTCGGCGGCACTCCTGTGCGGATCGACAAGAACGACTTGAGAGCCTCAATGGAGCTATGCTTGGGTAGCTCAACCTCGAACATGACGGGGACATCATTGAGAGGGAAGAACTTGACAGTCTTGGACCACATGTTCTCAACGGGCAAGGGCAGTGTCAGGTTGTTGAAGGGGTCGAATGTGATGCTGATCTTGCCACACTCAGGGCACTTGAGGGTCGACTTGTACATGCCGGTAAACAGATCAGCAATGACGGAATCATCTCGCTTTCGTGTAATGTCCCACACTTTGTCGGCCATTTCCTTGATCGCCTCTGGGTTGTTGATCATGTCGTCCGTCGAGTCCGGCTTCTCAATGTAGGGCTTCTTCTTGATGCGGCTCAGGTCTTCCTGGAGGGCATCGAGTAAGAAGCCGAGGAACTCCTGGGAGTCTTGCTGGCCCCAGCCGGCAAAGGTGCTTCGGCAGCGGCCAACGGTGTTTTTGAAATCCCGCGGGCTGACTGAGCCTCTGCCTTCATCATAGATTTCTCTCAACAGCGAGCCGTAGGCCATGGCAACCTTGCCGTTGTAGCCCAGGGGATTGGTCTTGTTGAGCTCGGAGACGTACGCATCCGTTAGGAAGTATTTCGTCAGCTCCTCCACACTGCGAACGCATTGCAGCGCCGAGTTCATGTAGCAGGTGTTTCCCAGATTGTGCAAACCGACGGCGCCAACACTGCGGCCATTTCTCTTCTTCTGCATCCTGCCACGAGTGGCAGGTCCCTCCGAGGAGCTGGGACTGGTTCGATTATTCAACGGTTTGGACAACGCGGTGTCATTAGTACGCGTGGGTATCGCCTTCTCGACCAGTGACCGGCTCGTGCAGGTGCTCACCCAGAGCCCCTTGCTTACCAACTCATCCACAATAAGGGTTTGGTCAGTCACCAAGTCAAAGAGCTGGATGGAGGCAGAGCCATTGTAGTTGGGGTTCACGGTATGATCCTCAAGCGCAGCCTGTCGTCTGGCATCCCGGGAGCTGCCGAACGTGGCAACGTCAAGGAGCAGATGTGACCAGCCAGACTCTGCGGCTCCGTTGGAGTCTTCGCCGCGGCCGGGCGAATCGGGAGGCGTCGTGAGGAGGGCCGGAGCTTTAGCTGGAGCTGTCGCATTGGCGGGAGCCTGAGTAGCCTCAAGCAGCTCGGTGTTGACCAACCACAGGCGAACTTTGCGGTCAATCGGGATGCCTGAGAGGCGTTTTATATCCTTAATAAACGTCTGGGCGTGCGACTTGCGGCTTCTGACCAAGGCAAGAGGAGGAGGGTTCTCGGCCTTCAAAGTCTGCTCAATTGGCAGCGGGCTCAGTACCGACCACAGCCGGTGCACCCGGAAGATAGGGGGGTGCAGCTCATAGACGATTTCAGTAGGAGACTGGGCGTCGGCGGCAGTGTTGATGGCCGTCCGGACGATGGGCTTCTGCCCCTCTACCATGCCGTACCAATCCATGACCAGCTTCCACGCATCTTCGGGGAAAAGTTCGAATGACTGCTGATCAAGCCCTGGCTTGAGGCGAACGAAATCTTCACGGCCAGGCTCTCGGATGACTTCCTCAATGATGTCGGAGTTGTCGACTGGGCCCAATGATATCTCAGCCACGTCGGCCTTGCCCGAGCGTAGGGACAGCGCCTTGTCAACCCAAGTACGCGATACGAGATAGGCCTGGTCGCCCTCCTGCGGCAGCTTTTCTGCCGAAGCCTTGAGAAGCATTTCGATAATCTTGACCTGCTCAATGAGTGGGGGAGGAGGGGCAGCTGCAGTGAAACAGAGTTGAAGTGTCAGTTACTGTACGATCTTGTATCTTGGAGGTTTCCCCCCAAGACATGTGCTTGTCATGAAAAGACCGCTTTCTTGCTCTGCATTGTCGAAACTTACATTGAGCGGCGGCATCAGCGCCGTTGCTGGCCGAGGCTTTGGAGTCCGAGGCTTCAACATCGACGCTCATGGCGCGGGGCAGCTCCACCGAGGGGTTGGAGGACGATGTCATCTCCACGTCTCCGGCACTGGCGGCGGCATCGCCGTTCTTATTGGGGATGGTTTCGGGATCCATGCTGGATGCTCGTCGCTTCAACGGAGAGGATGAACGTTGGGGCAGATCAGCATCTCCGTTCATGAGAGCCTTCCTGGAGATGAGGAAGGGTGACTGGCTCCTAGCGTAGGTGCGCACAGAGCTCGCGTCGTCTCCTCCTCTTTCGCTGTCGATCGAGGGCTCGGGGTAGAAGGAGGTGCCGGGGGACGAGGCAACAGAGGAAGCGTAGTCGGCAGAAACGAGGGACGAGGCGATCTGGGCCTGTGCCTGGGTCTGCAGCCGCGGGGGCACGCTGGAGGCGGTTACGGAGCCGGCTCGGACGTAGAGCGGCGCTTCAAGCCCGGAGGCTATGGGCGTGGCGGAAAAGGAGAGGGCGGCGTCGTCGTCGGGCTCGCACGAGGGGATGGCGGTGTCTGGCGATGGCGATGTCGGGGCGTCGATATCGATGGTCAAGGGACGGGCGAGCTTTCTCTTCTTTGAGGAAGACGTCTTGACAGTGAGCTGCCCCGGGCAGCTCTGGGGGGGACGGCGGGAGCGGGTTGGCGGGAGAGGCGATGGGGATGGCCGTGTATTTGTACCTGCTCTAGACGCAGACACAGACACAGACACAGACGGAGACGGAGACGCAGCACGCAGCAGACCGTCGCCGAGGGGTTGACAGAGCAGAGGCAGGGCCACCGGACATCGGGGCAGTGGAGGCGGCGTTTGTTTCGTGCAGTCCTCTGGGCAAGGCGGTGATTGACGGGCTGTGTGGGGCGAGGTGTCAGCTATTTCTGGATCTGGACGGCTTTCTATTTGCAGCGGCTTGAAGGGGCAAAAGACGTCACAGCGGCGGCCGTTGCAGCAGCACCAGAGGCGACGGTGTGATGCTGGCGCATCTGCGAGTACCTCTGGCTCTGGCGGGGGTTCTGGCCGTGGCTGTGATGCAAGGGCAGGGTTGAATCGAGCAGAGTAGACAGAAAAAGGCAGAGAGCAAGGGCAAGAGTGAAGTTGAGTAAAGCAGAAGCTGAAGCAGGATGCAGGCGGAATAGGCACACGTGAATGGTCATGTCCGTGTACTTGCCGATGCACTCGCTGCTTGCAGCACAGCATGAGGGACGTGGAGGGTGGATGTGGGCTGAAGCGCTGGGCTGGTGCTGTGGCATGGCCTGGACTGGGCATAGCGCCACCGTCTCTGTGCCGTGGTGCCTGACTGTGACCTACCTTCTACCGACCAGTGTGTGTCCCTCTATATCCTGCTGTAATTCGTACCTGGCGAAGTGCGAAGAAATAAAAAGACGCCCGCAGCGCGAAAAGAGGGTACGAGTCACTCGTACGTAGTACGTACGTGGGTGTATGCCTGCTCGTCCCTGCGGGTTTCTTTTCTTGCTCTGCTGCGGAGGCTAAACTGATGCGAAGCCCCTCCTGAAAACCTCAAGTAAAGAGGAATAAACAAAAAGAAGGGTCGAGTTTAGAAAACAGAGAAAGAAAATAGAAGTGAATCGAAAGAAGGGCACAGAAAAAAGTCGAATGGGGAAAAAAAAATCGAGCCGAAGCGCAAAGAGGAACAGCGGGATCTGGGTTAGGGCCCCGTTTTGTACGTAACCGCGCCTGGTCGATTTGGGTGAGTTGAGGGCGTCGATGCCGCTGTGGCGAGGCTGCAGGTACGTACAAGGCAGAAGAACAGGTGCAGTTTCTCAGTACCTCGAATCTGGTGGAGGAGTGTAGAACGCGAATGTAGCGCGGGCTGTGTGCTATCGCAGATGTCCGTTAAGTCATGCAAAGTGAACGCAAGCAGGAAGATTTGCAAAGAAGACAACCCAAGTGCAGGAAAAAGAAAAGAAGCTGCCCGCCAAAAACTCGAGGTCCACTGGCCTGGCGTAGGCGTAGGCGTAGGCTCTCCCTTCCCCTCCAGCTACCAAAAAGCTACATGGCGGGGCGGTCCCACTGCAGTGGAAGCCCTGGGCCAAGATTCCAGCTCGCCTCAGTGAATCGACTTTCAATACCTGCACCTATCAATGCAGCAGCCGGCATTGCCAGCGCACAAGCCAAAAGAGAGCCAACTGCCGGTGCTCTCAGTATTGTTCCGGAGCGCTAACGTGCATTTTCTGGCAGACGCGAGCATCATCTTACGGAGTTCGAGCCTTGGAAAAATACAATATCATCAGCGGCTTTACTTCTCCGGGCCTCCAGTTGTGGCGATTACTGTCCTTCATTTTCCATCCGCCGCCGTGGCGGCTATTGGCGTCGGCCGGATCAACCACCATACATACGGGCAGACCGAGCCTGGGAATAGACCGGTTGGGGTCGGTTTGATATTGAATCTGTCTATAGCTTGCATCTCCTCGAATACTTGCCTGACCTCACTTGCAATTCGTCAACATGTCCATGGCATTGTGATACTGCAGTTGTTCATAGTTTATTCATTACAAAAGAAGGAAACGATCCTGATGTCCATTACACGACCAAATACATATAGTAGGTAGGGACCAGTTCACTGTGTGTACCAGGTATGACATAAGGTATACAGTGCTTCCCATACCTACGGTAGTAGCTGCCGTAGGTATTTTCTCAAGTTGAGGGTTGTTAGACAGAGTACCTCCTATAGGTAGGTGTTTCGGTTCCCATCAAACCCGGCCTTCAGAGACATCACCTTCTCAAGCGACTTCTGTATATGTAGTACAGCATAATACCTTAAGCAGGGGTGCCTAGGGCTGAACGTGATTCTCTAACTGTACAACTTCTGTATAATCTTTCCGCGGATGAAGCCGAGTTAATCTTATAGCCAAAGCAGTCATTCATTGCCTTGTTCCAAGCAATCCAAAGATCCGATACTTGTCCAAGTAAGCGACGTCTTGACCCAAGAGCACGTCACCCTCTTTTTTCCCATCCAATATGCCCAGATGTAGAAAAGGAAGAAGAAAGACCTCTAATGTGTGTACCCGTAGTTGACGCCCTCCGTCCAACTCTCACCCCAGAGTAATTTCCTTTGCTTGTGCAGCATCAGACATCTATCGTGTTTTCCTTTGCCTGTTCCCTCTTTCTGTGTAAAATCAAGGAAATTCATCATAATTCATCAACATGCCGTCGCGCTCAAAGCTTGGAATCCGTCTCTTCGAACTCGGCAATGTCCTTGACCGGGCGAGCTCCTGAACTGGCCCGCAGACCGGCCTTGTACAGTCGCCCGTCGGTAATCTCTACTGCCGAGTCTACCGCGGATGCAATGTTGCTTGGCGTTTCCAAGAGGTCGGGGGAGGCCTGAGGAAGCCCCAGTTCCTTGGCTTTGGAAAGGAGGGATGCGCGTTTCTCTTCAGAGATTGATTGCCTCGTCTTCAAATGTCCCTCCAAAAGGTCAAGGCTCGCTCGGTCCTCCTTGGAAACGTCCTCCAGCCCAGACTCCTTCAAGAGTTCCACAACCTTTGAATCCCGCTCGTCCGAACCCCTAGCACACAAGTGAACCGAAAGACGGGCTCGGCTGCTCGAAAAGGGGCTAAAGTACTCGTCGAAGAAGCTGACCATGTCGGCCTTTGTGAGTGGTTTCACATGGGCTGCATCTTGATGGGCTGTATTCCAGACGCATTAGTATGTCGCATGGATAAAACGCGCGATAAACCAGATCCGGGATGTCACTCACCTTGCTCAAAGTCATAGTACTCGCTGGATATCTGGGCCCAATGCCTGTTGGTTTCCTGGTCGAGGTTGCGCAGCTTTTCGAGCCTCTTGTTGATCAGGCTTCGCTTGTGGCCCTCGAATTCGTCTTCCGTCATGTTCTTGAGCATCTCCCCAAACAGGACCAAGAAGGCCTCGATACGCTTGTCGAGATAGTCGGGAGTCCTGTCGCTCTGAATCATGATGCGGAAACCGAATGTGGTGGCAAAGGGCCGCATGTTGGCGAAGACAATGTATCCTAGCTGCTCCTTCGTCCTGAGCTGGTCGAACGCGGGCTCGTGGATCATCTGGTCCATCAACAGGGTCTTTGCGCGTGACTGTCGGTCGCCCTTCTCGCCAATGTAGAGGCATGTCTCGACGCAGTGGTTAACGTTTGCGGGGTCTTTCAGCGTCTTCTTGTAGACGTAGTTGGACCCGGGAGGCAGGATGAGCGAGCGGATGATGGGCCATTGAGACTTGGGCAAGACGCGAGGCTTCAAGGCGGACAGGACCGTATCCGTCGCTCTCAGGGCATCGCCCCTGTTCATGTTGCCATGTGTGTACGCCTCGATGTGCATCTGGGCCAGCAGTTGCCTCCGGAATTCCCGCACATCGTCTGCCGTGACTTCTCGCAGTTCAACGGCAAGCTCTTCGACCAGACAGTCATGTTCAGCATTGAGCCACGACGTATAATCCCCAGACTGTTGATACGCAGAATGCAGCTGCCAATTGTCATAGCTACGAGTAACGCGCTCCTTCACGACGGTGAAGCGATCGTCTTTGATTGGGAGATCGCGCAGGGTGGCGGTGACTTGCTCGAGAAGAACGGGAAGCTTGTCGTTGTATCCCGAAACTTCGATGCAGAGGCCTCGGTTGTCCAGGGACACCGTATACTCGATTCCCGCAAGCGTTGCATCGTACGAGTACTCCTCCAATGCATCGCGCACCAGCTCCGTAAACAGCTTGGTCTTGACGTAGCTCTGAGCGGAGGCGTTCACGAGAGGAATGTTGAGGACGACAATGACATTTGCCTTGGGGACCCAGAAAGTGTCGTCTTTTTTCCACCAAGTTCGAGCCGCTTCGTCGTTTCGCAGGATCCGAGGTGCCAATGCAGGCTCCGACACCTCCTTCTTCTCCACCTCGAGCCTGTTGGGTATGAAGGCATTCTTGTGAGGCAGATGCAGTTCCGACAGCCGGCTCTGGCTTGGAGCCTCCATGGCGCGCTTCCAATCCTCCATCTGATCCTTGGGAATTCTCTCGTATGTGTACTCCGTGCCATACCACTTCTCCCTCTTCTCCCAGGTACCAGGGAAGGTTTGTGAAACGACGCAGAGACGTAGATTGTCTGGGCGAATCTTTGCTAGAGCCTGCTGGATGAGATCTGCGTCAAAGGCGCGCATGAGGCTGTAGCCACTCAACAACCATTCTCGTGGGAACGGCTTTTGCATCACGGAGCTGACTCTGCTCGTGAACCGGCTCGCGGGCGCCTTTTCTCTATACTTGAACTCTATTTCGGCCATGGTCTTTTGCTCCTCGAAAATCCATTCCTGGGGAGGTGTCTCGCGCAGGAGAGCAACGTACTGGAAAAAGACGTTGACAACCTGGGGATAGACTTTGAGGCCCTGTGGTGTCAAGCTGTCAGAGAGACTAAATCCAGAAACACGCACAGCATGGATGCATGGGTAAGCTTACCTCTTCCGTCAGTCGGATCTGGACCTCGAAGACTCCTGGCGAGCCGGGGCAGATCGGGGAAGCACCGGCAGAGAGGCTATTGGCCCAGCCCTTGTTCTTGATATATGACATGATGCTGCCGGGCCCCTCGTGGCCAATGAGGTGAGAGCAGTATCGACCAGGCTGGGATTCGTACAGGTACTCCTCATCGATGAATGGGAAGAACAGGTGCAGCTCTCTGGTGTCCATGACCGGCTTTGCGAAGAACTGCACACCAATGTCGCTTTCGCGGAACGGGGGCTCCTCTGTCCATCGGTTGGGAGGCAGATTCTTGTTGACAATGTCGGAGAAGAACTCGACGGTCCATTTCTGGAGAACGTCAAGTGGCTCACGGCCCAGAATGACGAGCTTCATGCGGTTGGCAGAGTAGTGCTTGGCATGGAACTCGATGAACTTGTCTCTGACATTGATCCCCTTGGACTCGGGGATCGTCTTGAGCACCTCCAGGTTGCCGGTAGAGAAGTGGCAGAAAGGGTGCTTCGGGTTCGACAGAGACTTGGCGAGCTGGTGGATGCGCCAGGTGTCATTCTGCAGGTTCTTCTTGTTCTCCGAATCGACGGCCTGAAGCTCCCTGTCCAAGGTGCTGGACAAGAAGAGCGGCTCAATGAAGAACTGCGCAAAGCGGTCGAGGGCCCCACGGAGAGGCGAGGGGTTGGTGTCTGACGGATCTTGGCCATTGGCTGGCTTGGCCGCCACCTCGAAGTAGTAATTGGTCGACGTAGAGGCTGTATACGCATTGGAGGTGCCGGAGTTTGCGGACAGATATTGGCTGTACTCGTTCTCGATGGGGAACTTTTTCGTGCCCATGAACAAGAGCTACCATTGGTTTGAGTGTCAGTCTGCTGCATCACAGGAGGCACAAGCGGTGGCGGGAGGACGACAATGGCAGAATAGAGAGGAGCTCAAGGGGGAACAAGTAGGAATTCCATCACCGATCCGACAAACAGGGGAACCGTAAAAGGGGATCGCGGCTTACATGCTCAACTGCGTGTGCCATGCCAGGCATATCAGCCTCGTCGCTGTAGTTGCCCACGTTGACGTCAAGCGCCGCGCTGGCCTTGTCCGCCTCCGGATCGTGCGCCAGCAGAGCCTCGAGCCCATTCTCCAGGCGGATGACCCTGTACTCGCGCTCGTCGATCGACGGCTTCTCCAACTTGTCGGTCAGAAGCACAACCGACGATGGGCGACTGGGGCCTTGGGCCTCAGCCTTGACCGGCGCCGGCACTCGCTCCATTGCGGGGGATTTCACGAAGCGTCCAGAGTCCGACTTCGAAGCGTCAACAGACGGGCAGAACGCGGGCGACGCTTCGACAGGGAGGCAGCTCAGCTGAAGGGCCTTGGAAGGATCGTACAGGATAGGCAAGGTAAGGTATGGGCTGGTGGTGGTTTTTGTAGGTAAGGTAAGTGGCGGCTGGCTGACTGATCGAGTCCCCGTTGCGGTGTGTTGAGGCTTGCTAGGTATTTGTTAGTGGGGAAGAAGCGCCACCTTGTCTATTTAGGTCGAAAGACGGCAAAATCAGCAATAGGGAGCTGGCTGCAGTTTGGTGAATCTATGTGGTTTGCTGCTGTTGGTGATCAGGGTCTCGCGGTGTTTTTATCGGGTTCAATGGCTGTTCCTGGAGGCTGCGATTGGTGGAAAACGAAGGTTTGTTTTGCAGTCGGAGAGTTGGAGCAGCGAGTCGCAAAGGAGAGGAGGAGGAGCAGCAGCAGGGGAAAAGGGGGCGACAGAAGCTCTCTGTCTGCTCTGACGCAAGTTGATAAGCAGGAGGTAAGTGATCCCAAGCGGCACTTCTGCGCTTGGATGAATGGTGCCAACGAGTTCTGCATGTAGAGAATCAGCGCGAATGTGCGTTACGATGGGAAAGTTGCATGCTGATTGCGTACTACCTTGTCAGATGGCCGGAACTCCCTGCGTGGATAATACATCCAGCGTCTGCTTGCGAGGAAGCTATGATGCTTACGTGCTACTTATGTATATATCTAGACTTACACAATCTGGGAGCGATGGATAGGAAGGCCTCTTTGATCCAGAGCCCACCCCTCAAGGTCCCCTCAGCCGCTCCCTTGGGGCGGCGAACAGCGGAAAGGCTTTGCCTATATTCAATGTCCTTCGATTTGCGACGCCAAGCTGGCTGTACTGTAATACACGTCTCTTGCGATGGGGTCCAAGAGCTGTCATTGGCCATGATGTTCGTTACTTCACGCTCTGCTGCTATGTTTGGTAGGGCGCAGATCATTTTCAGCAAGCTCTTGTATGGATCGCTGCTTCTAAGGAGAGAAGCCAAAGAACCAGGATTTTACCGCTATGATCACGAATCAAGGCAAGCAGGCCGAATGCCGCGGACGTTTGTCGGGGCCGTGCTTCGGGATGTGGTCACACAGCGTCAATTGGCTCTGCAGGGCCAGTCCTGCGCAATCAAAGGAGAGACGTGACAAGCCGCTCACCAATCCGAGGACGAGGACGGAAGCTCTGAGATGCTGCAAGGGGTGTGGAGAGCAAAGAGTGATGATGCTTCCCCGTCTCGTTTCCACTCTCTTGGGTTGCTCAAGCGTGGATTTGCAGTGGGTATGATCCTCTGCCAAAGCTCATACCAGCCAATCAGTAATGGACGGGCGACTTATCCTCCTCGCCCAGGGTCGTACGAGTAAAGCTGCTGCTGAAACTTGCAATTGATGACCTGAGCAGTAAGAGCAGAAGCCGTCGGTGGCCTCAGCACGACTGCGCGTCAACCCTCGATATCAATGAGCCAACATCGGCCCCAAACAGCCCACGACAAACCATAGCGGCGACTTTGTCCAACCGCAAAGCTCCGACGAGATGTCGATGATTCTCTTGAAGCGTCTTCTGCCAGGACTCCGTCGAGAGGGGCGCGCTAAACGAACAAAGGTCAGGGTCGCGATCTGATCTGCTTACAAGTCTTTTGGGTCGGTGAGCATAGGCCAAGGGCCATGCATGGTAAGTGCAAGAGGCGATTGGGTGCTTGACACGTCGACCACTGCCTTGGACTAATATGAGGGTCTCACCAGTCCATCAAGGTTGTCGAGCCGAGCAGCGCCTCTGAGCAAGACGCCGCTTTTCGTCCAGTCTGTTGTGCCCGCAGCTCCACAGCCAGCGGGCAATGCTTGGAAAGAAAGACGCCGAATCAGAGGACACTCGTGCCATACTGACAGTACAAGTACTCGTGCTCGCACCTTCGTAATGCCGGCATTGAATCTGGTCCGAGTTGCCCAAGAGCTTCGTTCGTGACGCTTGATCGTGTGCGCTCACTCGCCTCTCGGTTCCACCACCGTAACGCCGCCGAGCATTGGAGACGCCCAGCGTGACTGATGGCCACTGCCGAGAGTACTGTGCAAACCAATGACTGGACGCTCCGCTCATCATTAGCAAACACTATTGACCTCATGGACAAAATTGAAGCGACCGGCCTGGCTTAGGCGCCGCCGTAGTGCAGAAGTCCGCGTCTCCTCCATGTAATATCTGTTAATGAGGCCCGGGGAAGACGCCCAGAGCTCGCGAATGCGCTGCGTAGGAACTCATATGCATGTGATTTGTACGCCTTCGCGCGGGCGGCTTTGCGGCGGCTGCAGACTATGGTTTGGACGGACAAAGTTGTCGATGGTGTCCTCCATGGTGGATTCATCCTTCGACAAAGGATCGTTTGGCCCCGCAACAGACTGATGCGGGAATGTGTGAGGATGACAAGATGGGATGCTGACTGTCCCTTGTGTGATCGGCTTGCATATGCTGCAATCGTCTTGATTCTTGGTGTGTTCTCCATTCCTCCATACTGTTTAGTACATGCAGGTGGCAGAATTAGTTCCGAGACTCCGTAGATTGGATCTGATCCCACCAAGCCTGCGCGAGATTTGCGAGCCTCCGGGAGATAAGGCAGATGTGATATGTTCTACAGACAGCAAAAGGCACATGCCGTTCTACAGCCTTACATGAATAGTATCGCTGTATATGGAGTTTAAAGTTCAGGATCAACTTTGCATGTTAAGAGTAAAAGCATTTAATATGGTCATAATTCAGAATTGTATTCTATCTATTCCATGCCCGAGAAAACACCCAAGAAAAGTTCGCTGGTAGTTCAATTGCGCATCTGGGAGATGGCAGTATGTCTTGGTGATTGTCCAAGAGCTTCTATATGGAAATTAAGGATGGTGATGCAAGCAGCTGGGGGAAGTTTCGCCTCGACCTATGAACAAAACGGGTATATATTGGGCAGGCGAGCTTCTGCATTTATGAAATGGTACATCCCTCCAGAGGATAGAATGCGCGAAAGTGGATTCAATGGGAACGATAGTTCTCACCACAAAGTGAAGCATCAAAGAGAAGCAGAAGCAAATCATCTCCTGGAGGAGTTTTTGGGACAGATGGCGGCCTTGTGCCCGGGTTGCTTGCAAATGTAGCAGGTCATGTTAGGGATCGGGCTGCCAGTACCCCCAGCACCTGCAGACGATATAGAAGAAATGGTGTTGAGTCGAACCTCCTTCTTCTTCCGCTTCTCACGGAAATCTTTGGCCTTTCTGGATTCCTCGTTGAGTCTGGGAATCGACCGCGACTGTGAGCGGCTTGAGCTGTCTCCAGAGTCCAGACGCCTACTTTTGCGCTTCGGGTTTTCGTCATCGTCGTCACTAGATGATTCCTCACCTGACTGGTCGACTTTACTCGGGCTTGGTTTCTGTTGAAGGTCAGCCAAGGGACAAGGTATACTTGTTAATATGGTGGGGAGGTGTGGACATGCCTGGTCCTCGACTACTTTGGGCTTGCGCGTCGATGTCCGCCCACTCTGGGGAGCGTCTTCGCCTCCAGACTCGTTGGATGAATCTATATCTCCATAGCCCACATAGACAACGTTCAGCGAAGGCTCTGAGGGCTTGCTAGCATTCAACTTGTCCAGCTTTGTGTTCAGAACCCAGTGCGCGCCGGTCGCAGTGTGAAGGGCCAGGGCTGCCTGTCGCTTCGCCTCTTGTTCCTCGATGGCTGCTTTTATAGAGGCCTGGTCAATCAGCGCGCTGATTCTTTCCTCTGCAGCTGCGGTCGCTGAGTGCTTCAGCTTTCGCTTTTTGGAAGTCTGGGAGCTTTCATCGGGTTGTGGCGACGAAGCTGCGGATGCAACAGCTCGCTGCATGAACTTCATCGTCAGGAGCCTCGAGGAGGGCCCCTTGGGCGTGTCTGGAGACATCTTGGGTGGTATTTCCCGCCTCGCGGTTTTCTCTTTTTATTTGGACTTTGAAGAGTGTCTGGGTTTGCTTCTTCGGTTAAGCGCAAGTTCTGGTTTGTTGATGGCTTAAGACGGCTTCGTAAACAAGAAGCAGAAAGGGAAAAAAAAGTTACCGGGAGCTTGTCGATAATGCGCCGGCAGCAAGCACCCCATCCCATTTCGGACAATACTTGTTCCGGCTCATCCAACCCACCTCCAGATCCAACCTCGACTCTGGAGGAGCGCTGCTCGGCTTCGAGTCGTCCGGATCATTGCACTCTCATCGCAAACGTCGCAGCCATGGCCTCGTCCCAATTGCGAGCGGTTCAAGCGCTGACGCGCGGCGTGCGCGCATCGAGCCGAACGTTCACAACCTCAGCCCGCCGACTCGAAGCTCAAGCTCCCGCGCCCGTCACACGCACAAGCGAAACGGCCACTGTCCTCGAGACCGACTCAAAAGCCATCGCGCAGGCCCCCAACCGAGCCACTACCTGGTCCCGAAGCCAGAAGCCTCGAGCATTGGCCATGACTGGCCCCCGTTTCGAACAGACCGACTTCAGCCTCCAGGTATAACCCTCGATTGGTGTCTGGTATGCGATGACAGGGTATTAATGTGCTTCGCAGCCCCAACCGTACGCTGCGATCGAACTGGTGCACAAGGTGCCTGTTAAGTGGACTCACGAGAAGATTGTATCGTGCGATGGCGGCGGCGGCCCTGCTGGCCACCCCAGGATCTTTATCAACACCGACAAGCCCGAAATTGCCACTTGCAACTACTGCGGAAACCCCTTTGTATGCGAGACAGCTAAACAATCTTTCCTGGGGCATTGAGAGAAATGCTAATATTGTTCTAGGCCAACGAGCACCACCGAAAGCACCTCGAATCTCTTCCCGAGACTTCCTACCCTTTGAAATAGACACACTGAAGCGGGAATATGGGTTATTGAGTTGATGGGTATAGACAGGCCCTGGGCCGATTCGCGGGATATTTTGTATTAGTTATGAAGAGCTTCAACGAAGAAAAATAAGAGCCATATTGTACATATAGCGGCATCTCAAGGTGCCGCGGATCTCTCGAGCCTGTCACTTGGTACCAAGCTCTGTGTCGGCTGGAGTGGACGATTTCCTCTAGACGCCCTTGTTTCTCACTCAGGTTCGTTTCTTATCGTATTTCTCAAACGCAGTATCGCTATATTGTAGACTCCTCCAGCATCTCATACCGTTTAATGTATAGGACGCTGATGTCACACAATTTGCATCTCGAGGCCATCACCAGGCAAGTACATCCCCCTCTGGATGTACATGCAACCACTAACCCCACTAAAAGCCAGCGGCTCTCCAGCCTGCAAAGTCCCCACCTTCTGCTCCCATAACATCACCGTGACCACAGAATGCCTCAGCAACAACAACTCAACGACATCACCACCATATTTCTTATCCTCCTGTTTATGGTGTCGTTGTTCCCCGACGCATTCCACTTCATCTGGACGCTTCCCCTAAGCTACATATTCTCGAAGCCACCGTCATCACCTGCAGACACCACCATTGCCACCATGAGCTGGTTCCAGAAGCAAATCACACTCCCGGCCAAGTCCCGCGGCTCGTATCTCATCACAGACCAGATCCTCTCTGCGCTGCCTGAAATTCAGGAGTACAAAGTCGGGTTGTTGAATCTATTTGTCCAGCATACGAGCTGTGCTCTTAGCTTGAACGAGAACTGTGGGTTTCTGACCTCTTCCTTCTGCGGGTTTCAACTCTGTATCAGGTTGTTGGTGGGCAAAGTCTGACATGTTTTGGTTTTCAATAGGGGATGAGGACGTCAGAGCTGATATGAGCGATGCTCTTGACCGCATTGCGCCAGACTATGGTGCCAAGGGAGAGGCACTCTACCGCCATGAGTACGTGAAAATGGATATCTGGTTCATGGAGTCTCGCACTAATACCATCTACAACAGCGCTGAGGGTCCCGATGACATGCCAGTGAGTTGCAAACCAATTCTGAGGGAGCCAGGAATAGGTGGATATTAAGCAGACTTCTAACTTCAAATAGGCTCACATCAAATCAGCCCTCATTGGCGCCAGCGTCACAATCCCAATCAAGGATGGCAAGCTGGTAAGTTGACACAGCTCTGCGCCGCTTCACGCACTTGCGTTCATGCTAACCAACTTCTAGGCTACCGGAACATGGCAAGGCATCTGGTACCTGGAGTTCAGGGCAAGCAAACACCGGCGTAACATCATAGCAACGATCCAGGGAGACAAAGGACAAAAGGCGTGAGAAGATTCTATAGCATTGACAAGTCTGTATGGAAAATTAGACAGCCCGCAAATTTCGAAGAGTGTGTACATTCATATAACCTATGCGCCAAACACCGTCGCCATGTCTTTTCCAACGTGCCAGCCGCCCCGTATCAATGAGTCCCATTTTCCTCAACCATATCCGTATCGTCCCCAGCCAGAACCTTGGACTTGGGCACGTATCCGTCGGGGGCACCTGAACCAGGGGTCGCGGCGACGACGTCGCCATTCTCGTCGACGAATTCAAAGTTGTATCGGCTGAGGAGGTGTGGGATGGCAGACAGTTGCGGTCCGTATCTGGCGGTGTTGTCGTACAGTTCGAACAGGGGGACGGCGAGAAGCTTCATATTCTTCGGCACACTGAGGACCTCTGTTCGGAAAGGGACCGACGTTAGCAAGTGCCACCAGCTGCTACGAGATGATAATGAACCTACTGCTCTTTGGTAACTGAATAAAGTAAAACTTCTTGCACTCCTTGGGCCGCGTGACGTGCGCAGGGATGAAGGGGTACATGAAGGTCTCGAAGTTCGGCCGCCAGAACTGCGCAAGGCATTCACCGACCTCCCAGTCTCCCGCCTCCTCGCCTTCGCCCAATCGGCCAACTGGCGCAAGCCTCTCATCCAGCCGAGCTTTGAACCCCTCGACCTCGTCGTCCTCGGGCCGCAAGTAGTCGCCGGGCAGCTTGAAGAACGCGTTTGCGATCTGCAGCATCAGGATATGGGGGTGGTTGTGTTCGTGGCAGACCAGGATGCCCTCGCAGGTGCGGCGCATGCCATGCTCGTTGAAATGCTCCTCCAGGCGCTTGAGGCGGGCGATGACGGAGGGATCCTCCTCGGGCTGGGTCTCCTTGACGCCAAATGTGTAGTTGGACAGTGGATAGAGCGTCACCTTCTCGGGCTGTTTGGCGTTGAACGGCAGCGGGATGATGGGCGGAGACCCCGATTGCAGGGCCGAGGCCGGGATGGTTGACATTGCTGGGAGTGTCGCCGCAGTGGAGGAGTAGCAGAAGGTGAGGTGATGCTGCGTCCCCCCGGGTTTCCCTGCTCGATGGGATTTGGTGATATGGCGTTGATTGCCAAAGGAGAGCAAGCACGCGCAGCTGGACCGGGCTCCACAGGCTGGCGAGGCTATGGGGCAGAATATCGGAACCTTGTCGAAATTGTCCCGATTGAGAAAGGCGGTGTGATCTGTGGGGCACCACACCCAGCCACATGCTCCAGCCACATGCTCCAGCCACAGTTGCAGGGAGCTCTGGATCTCTGATCGATGCGCGGACCGTCGCCGGCCATCAGCCACAAGCTCAGCTCGTATTCCAAAGCCCATGATCTCACATGCTTATCACTCACTCCTCTTGCCTCTGGATGATGATTGGTTTCCAAGGTTATCAGTGGGTTGATGAGTCGCGTGCTGTATCTTGATTCTTGTCCATCATAACAAAGCTGAGCTGCGTAGGTGGCACTACTTTGCCTATCGATGTACAGTAGGAACCTTGGATGGCTTTCAGTGGCGGCTGGACAATGCCAACACCACTTCCTGTCGTGGTATCGAGTGCGAGTCAAGCACGAGCACTACCTATTTATCTAGTAGGTCGTAGTATGTGGTAGTAGATGCAGTTACCACATGACCGGTGATCGGTTGTACTCTGTGGCCATAAGAAACCATAAGTTGTGCTAAATACATACACCTGGTGATAATCTCTGGGAGCCAAATGCAGAGCCTACGTTCGGGTCCCGATGTGGAAGCTCGACTACAGAGGGGCACGCAGTGCTCCATACTTCGTACATCATACACGTAAAAGCAAGGCATGGGCGTTGCATCACCACAGTCACACCGGCAGAGACTGCACGACTGTATGACTGTACGGAGTACATCCAAAGCTTGAATGGCCGTCTGGCGTGCTGCCGAATGGGTGAGAGGATGGTGGACCAGCAGGGGCAGATCTGCAGCATGATGCATGCGCAGCACCCTAACCCCCCTCTGTATCCCACGTTTCCCACGCCTTGCCCACGCTCCTTCAGGCACTGTTGGGCGGACGGAGGGCTTGGCCAAGGCATTTCTGTTGGTCTGGAAGCATCCTGGAATATCCGGGCAACCGGGGTCCGAGAGGGTGGCCTGGCTGATGCCACATCCAGCGACGAGGGCGATGCGACGCCAGAGATGCCGGATAGGCAGCTCCGTTTGCCCAGTTACCGCAACCAAGGCGTTGTCTCCCAAGGAGGCCTATCGTGTAATACCATCTGCCGACCACCTCCCATCAGCAGCAGTAGCCAGCCAGCCACACACACGGCTGGGCCTTGGTCCAACGGCGACTGCGCCGGGCTCGCGTGGTTGGCGCGATTCCGCAGGCAATATCCGATTCAACTGCCAGCTAGCAGGTAATCTGTGCCTAGCGTAAGCCCCCTCAGAGGCAACGGATCAAATCACCCAAGGTTGGTTGCCCTTGCAGACAGTGTCTGTTGTGCTTCTCGTATTCCGAGAGCAGTTACCTAGATAGCTTCTGTATCCTGACCAGAATGAGCTCGAGGAAGTAGAGCTGGAGTGCTCGATCGAGGAGGTAAATGAATAAACATGGTTGATAATAACAGAAGCTCTCTCTTGCCGGGACAGGAAACAGAGACGAAGTCACGGGCAGGGCCAGAGAGTGGGGGGGGGAGAGCGGCGCTATGTAAGTTCCAGCATTGTTCCTAAGTGAAATCCACCCGCCCAGAGATCTACAACCTGCGCCGTCCAGGTCAAATTCCTCTCCCCAACGACAATACCTTGACTGCCCGCGATCCGATACTTTTTCTGGCCACGGTGCATACACTTGCAGCCAAAAAGCTTGTCGGCTCCCAAACCAGCGGCCGCCCTCGGATCCCCGCCCGGCCTAGCGTCATGGGCAGATCAAGGCCATTGACACGCTCCAGTCCGCTTGCAGCCTCCTGTTAGCCGCAATGGAGGCGACGTTGCTCAGCAGCCTCCACACCAAGCTCGATGACTTGGAGGGCAAGATGCGAGCCTACCGCTGCGACCTGCTCTCCGACTTCCAGCGCTACTACCACGACCTGCTCGCCGGCGCCTCTCCCAGCGTCGCATCCAGCGTCCAGCGAGCCATTGTCCAGTCCTTTGCCAACTACCCGACACTCCGCCCCGAGCTCGAGGCCGCCGTCGCTGACTCACAACCGCCTGACCCGGCTGCATTCCACCAGCCCGCCGCCCGTGTCGAGCCTCCCGGCACTCCTACCATCAGCTCGCGCGATCGAGAGACGGAGCTGCAGGGCCTGTTCACGCCGAGCTACCTGCCTCTGCTGGACAGCTCGCCTCCGTCCAAGTACGATCCCCGACCTGTAGCTACCTCGCCTGGTGCCTCGACGACTGCGGCCACAGCTTCGACCACGGCCGCGCAGACGACGGCTGCCGTCTCATTGCTGCCTGCCATGGCACCACCAGCTGCCGGCAGCGGCACTGCCACCAACCATGGTATCACCGTGAGTGGCCCTGCAACCGCACGCAACGACACGCCGCCCGCAGACCCTCAGGCTCTCACCGAGGCGCACCACCTCGTCAGGACTGCCACTGAGGAGTCAACCTCGTCTGTCAACTCGGACAGGAGCGACGCCAAGGCCAGGAGAAGTGCCCTGCGACGCTCATCCAGCACATCTAGACCACCCCAGAGCCCAAGGCGAGTCCGTTTCGACGTCATGGGTACAGAGGTGTTGCCAACATCATCACCGCAGCAGGTCGAATTTCTTACTCCCGTCGCATCATCGCCAGCCATGGAGGACGATTCAATTGCCTCTGGCATGATACTTGGCGGCGACGTGGACGAGTGGGAGCCTCCGGTTCGGAAAAGCTCCTCCACGGAGGCCCTGCGAGCTTTGTCGAGGGCGCCAGCGGAGGAAGGGACCGTCTGGACTGTCGTGAATCCCGATACCGACGAGGCGCCATCACATCCGAACAACACCACCAGAAGAATGGATCTGGAGAAGCCCATCTCTGCCGAGCCGAATACATCTACAGCAGATCATCATACATCAGCCATTCCCTTGAGAGCTGCTCAAGCCAGCAACGCGGCGTCGTCATATCCAGATGACATCAACAATCACGGATCACAGAATGACGATGATGACGGCAATTCTTCAGGCGACGAAGACGAATTCCTAGCCATGCCTAAACGCAATTCTCCCGCTGCCCGGAAGCCTGCGTCTGCACCTCCTCAATTGCCGCCAAAGCGAGCGGTCAATGGACACCCAGCTGCGACGTCTTTGCCCACCAGATCGAGCATCACCTCTAGCAATTCCAGCAATCATCGGGAGAGGAGTAATCCGCCTCCCCTCGCAGACGAAACCCTGGGCGGCGATGGGTATGATGACGATGACCTGTTTGAGTTTGAACCTGGCGGACTTAGTGCTCCGCCAAAGCCCCGTGAAAGACCGCCTCCCCCGCCTGACGACGATGACGACGACGACGACGACGACGACGAACTTTCAGACGACTCTCAGGATGACGTTCCAGACATGGATCGACCTAGCCAACAGCCCCTCTATTCGACTTCGCCGGCTGTTCCCATCATGCGATCGGCACGGTCCGAAAACTCCACGTCCACCGTGTCTAGGTTTCAACCCGGGTCTCTTGGATCGTACAAGGGCCGTCCCGTTGTTATGCCTGTAGTGCGCAACCCGGAGGTGCATGCTAGGGCAGCTTCCTTAGGCAACTTCAACACTTTCGTAGGAGGTCTGGATGGTCGAAGCGGTATGGACGAAGCAGACCTCAGCAGCTTCCGCGCTAGTTTTGTCCGATCCGGCTTCAGTGGGACGCCCCGGAGTTTTACTGAGCGTTTCATGATGGAGGAAGCTCAGGCACAAGCACAGGCGGAAAGGGAAGGGAATGGATCTGCCCAGTGATGCGCTTCTGGGTGTACGGGACTTGCTTGGCGTCTATCGCGTCTCTGGGGGCGGAGGGTTGGTTTTCCTATCTCAGCTCACTACGCCCGATTGTGGGTAAGGGTTTCGGACTACTATCAGGAAATGGAAAGTGTGGATGGCGTTGATGTGCTGTGAGGGACTCATACGGCATCTTATTTGTTTTCTTATGTATTTCTTATGCATGTATTCACATGGGTTGATGACAAGGTCTATATGAGCATGGCGGAGGGATGGGCGATGTTATCCATACACACAAACAACTTCTTGCTGTTCTCGGCATCTGTTTCATCGTGGCCGGTTGAAAACGGAAGACATATGCAGTCATAGTTGGGTTAAGTCCTGGTAAGTACAGATATGGGTAAAGGCTGTATGAAGCTATTCATTTGCTGTTTCAATGCTTCAAGGCACAGGGGCGTGAGCACCTGCGATGTCTTAGATCTGAATAGCCGATCCCTGAAGAAAGTGGGTGGTGTGAGATGTGGGTTCGGTTTTGGCGGGGTTGAAGAAGCTACCGCTTTATCGAGGTTATGATGTAAAGGCGTCCAAGGCGAACTTCTCGTCATTCAAGCATCCATACCACTAGAACTTGAACCGTATTGTCCCAGCCAATATCCAGACGACTGAGCAGCAATTCCAAGTTCAAAATGGGCGGCATCAACCTCGAAATTTTCAAGGTAAGGCCCGATTCCTCATCTACCTGCAGCAATGACGGCAGTCTCTCCTGACTTCTCGATTTCAATAGTTTGGCACCTATTTGCTGTTCCCAATCGGCATCATGTATTACTTTGGAACGAACCTGGACAATCGATTTACTGTCCACGACTTTTGGCCGAAGCCCGAGGAGTGCAACAAGCTACCGCAGGATCGAGAGGAGATCAAGGCCGAGTACGAGAGGATCGTGGCGCGCCAGAAACTCCGACAGGCTCTGATGGAGGAGAAGCAGAGGCAGCAGGCGCAGCAGGCGCAGAAGAACGAGAGCTCCTAATTGTACCGCAATATGCCTTGCGACATCAATAGGGCGTTAAAGGAGAACGAGAGTCGGTCTGTATGATATGAAGTGTGTGGATGGGCGCTATGGCGAGATTGGGACAAATTGCATGGTCGGCGTTTAGGTTGAAACAATGGAGAACTGGGAAAGGACAAATTCTACTCCAATATCTTGGGATGTTCCTTGTATAATTCACGAGTGGAGTTTCAAATGTCTATATATCTATGTGCCTCTCCAGCTTGTCCCATTCCTCGTCCGTGATGGCTCCCTGGCGGATGTTGGCAAAGAGTGCCCTAACTTCGGTGTGCTCTCGCAGACCGGAGAGCAAGGCGTTCAAGCTTTCCACCAGTTCAGGCGAGTCGACATCGGCCTTGGTGTCTTCATTCGCGGCCCACAGGATCTCGGACTCGACAACCTCGAGTTCAAAGTGCTTGGAGATGGCCTCTGTGATGGCCATGAGCTTGGATGGCTCCGTCCAGACGACGTAGCCGCCATCAGGGTGCTCTTCGACGTCCTCGGTGCCTTCATGCTCGATTGCCTCTTCCAGAACATCTGATAGAGAAGGGCCGTCGTCTCTAGGTTTAAACACGGCTCGCCCGCGCCTTGAGAAGTAGAACGCCGTCGATCCCACTAATCCGCCGGCCTTTTTGACCACGAATTTGAGGTCGTGTAAGCTGCGCGTCTTGTTGTCCGTTTCAATGTCGGCAACCAGCGCGATGTTGGGGGGCATGAGGATCTCTAGCGTCATGGGCTCGAGCTGCGCTCCGGTTGTAGAGCGACCCTGGCCTCGGGCGATGGCGCCCTCGATCAATGCCTTTGGTACGCTTGCTGTTTGAGAGTCAGGTCGACGATTTCTCAATTCAGCTTCATAAGGATGATGATGATTCAATACCTTTTGTCGCTGCTGCGACTGCATTTGCGAGCTGTGGATTAAACCTGATGTCTTCCCCATACACTATGATTCATCAATCGTTAGAGGCAGCTCGTCCAAGAGAGCTTGGGAGGAGAGGTTCTTTATGACGACTCACTCTTTGAGTACATGGTGATGAGCTTTGTGAACGAGACGCGCTCAGACATCTTCTTCTTGTCTGTGACTGCTTTTATGTGCTTCGTCTTGGACCATTTGTTGTGTCCAGCGGACCGGGAGGCTGTCGCTCCGAATGGCCGTGAGCATGATGGGCATACAAGAAAGCTGCGAGATGCGCGAGGAGCGGCCGAGAGACAAGATTTTGTCATGAGCGAAAATGACCTTGCAGTGGCCATGGTGGCGGTTTTCCAGTCCAAATCCAAGCACAGAGATGGTTGATTTATAGGCCTTGCAGTTGCCTCGGGGCTTGGACGCTCATTTCATCCTCCTCCAGATGCCTCAGCTCGAGCACACGGACAGTATCGCATGTTCCTGGATTTGCGCCGGGGAAACAATCTTCCCTGGAGCTCTGACAAAAGGGCTGCCATTTCTAGGGCCACCACCGCCTGCTGATTGGCCATTGCACCACCGCTAGTGTCGATGCCCATCATCACCAGCTGGAGAGCTGGCCATCCCCCTATCAAAGACACCACAGCAACGGCGAGGCGAGACGAGACGAGGCGAAGCGAAGCGAGACGATACAGCAGGACACGCTCAACCAGACGGGGCTCCTTCTGACGACGCCGAATCCTCCCCGCCATGTCGTCGCAAGAGCCCGAGGCTGCAGCCGCTGCGAGCGGTCCGGCCAGCACCGCTGTCGATTCGGCCACTGCCACCCCGGAGCTGGATCTCCCCAAGCTTCAGGCCCTGCCCGCGGAGCAGCAGGACCTCTTCCTGCTCACATTCGTATCGAGGCTGCGCAAGCACGTGCTGGGGCTGTCGGCGGACGACTGCACCGCCCAGCAGTTCTACCTCAAGCGCGAGATATTCCAGATCATCAACCTCTCCGCCCCGCAGCCGTCGCGGGTCATCCGAAACAACCTGGGAGCCTGCCTGGCGCACATCTTCGGCAACGGCGACAGGAAGCTGCTGTTCGAGACGATCAACGACCTCGTCGCGATCGCGGCCGGCGGAAAGTCCAAGTCGGATGGCGAGACGCGCGCAAAGCATGCGGCTGCGAGCTGCCTGGGCGATGTGTTCGCCTCTGCGGGCGACAGCGCCATTGGGCTGCATCAGCTGGCGTGCACAACGCTGCTGAAGCTGCTCAAGTCGGCGTCCAACAACGCGGGGATCAGGGCGGCGGTGTTTACTGCCCTGGAGAAGATTGTCACCATGGTCGAGGGGTCGATGGACGAGTACATCTCGAGGGACGTGTGGAAGCAGGCCAGGAGCCATGCCTCTGCCGACAAGGGAAGCCTCGTCGTCGTGTCTGCGTGTCGGTGCCTGAAAGCCTTGGTGCAACACACTACATACTTTAACAATTCTACGGATTTTGACAAACTGGAGACGGCCATGTTCAAGGCTGCCGATTCATCATCCGCAAAGGTGCGCAACGCCGTGGCTAGCTGCTTCGCCGAGGCTCTGGTGCAGGGATATTCAGAATCCAGCGCTGCGGAAGCCGCCGCAAAGAACAAAAAATCCAAGATGAAGCTGAAGCGGGTGTCTACACATCCCGGTATTGCAGGAGACGAAGACGAGATCCCATCCCGCTCGTCGAGCCCGGCTCCTGGTGCAAAGCGGAGTCAAGACCTAGCTTTGTCACTTCAGGATATACTCAAGATCTTGGCCGGCCATTATGTCAAGGCTGCAACGACGAACAGAGCTCGTACGGCGATTGGGGTGTGTTATGGAAAGCTCTTCCGCCGGCTCGGGGAGCGGACTGTGCAGACCAACTATCTCAGCATCGTGGAGAGTTTGTCTGTCGATGTCCTCGGCCATCCAACCATCAACAACAACCGCTATCGCCTGTTGATCTCCCGGAAAATCATAGATGCCATCGTCCAGGATGTAATCGGACGCAAGATTCTGGGAGAATCCGGCCAGACATCTGCGGCGGAATCCTTGATAAGCGGCGTGCTGAAGAACTATCCCCAGGCCTTGCCCGAAAGATCAGAGCCTCAGAAGCACACTCTGATCGTGGCTCTCAATGCTGTTGCGTCGCTGGTCAAGTCATTGGGGTCGGCTGCAAATAGCTTTGCAGAGTCGTGTCGAGACGGGCTTTTGCAGGTTCTCCAGCACCCGAGCTATTCGGTCCAGGTGTTTGCGTCGCATTGCATGAAGACATTTGTCCTTGCGTGCCCTCAACAGCTGCTGCCCTGCCTCTCGGTCTGCATGAATAGCCTCAGTCGAGAACTATCGCTGCTAGGTTCGGGCCGCAACTCTCCCAGACGCTGTATCGGATTCGCGCATGGGTTGGCGGCGACTCTGAGTGCCAGCCCTTCCCGTCCTTTACACGGCTCTCTCGACGTCAACAGCCGTGTTTTGACGATGGCAACCAACCTGCTCAAATCGAGCAGTCAGTCAGAACTCCGGGTCTCGAGCACGCAGATTCAGGTGGCTTGGATTCTCATCGGTGGCCTCATGTCCCTGGGTCCAAACTTTGTCAAGATTCACCTATCGCAGCTGCTTTTGCTCTGGAAGAACGCCCTACCAAAGCCCCTGGCCAAGGATAACACCTCGGCCAGAAGCCTCCTTGAAGCATCCTTTCTCACCCACGTAAGAGAATGCGCTCTGGGATCAATTCTAGCTTTCCTGCAGTTTAACAATCGGCTCCTCACGGTTGATGTCTCCAAGCGTATTGCGGCGATGCTCCAAAGCACGACGGCCTTTCTGAAAACGCTGCCGTCCAAGAAGATCACAGAGGACATCTCGCAGAGACTAACTCCGGCTCTCCAGCTGCAGGATCTCGACAGAATGGTGCAGCGCAGGGTCTTGCAGTGCTATATCAAACTAGTCAACCTGAGCCCTGCGGGGGGCAGCGAAGCTCTCTTGCAGTCGAATCTTCTGACTCTTGCGATATCGCTCTTTGCAGACCCCGATAACTACACGCCCAACTCGTTGAGTGCGTCAATAGCCAATGCTGCGGGCACCTTTGAGTCGATCTGGGACGTTGGCGATAATACAGGCTTTGGCATAACGGGTCTCGTATCTGGGTTCAATGTCAAGCCGCTACCTGGCCAGAACGAAAACGCCATACAGGAAGATGAGATTCGGAAGAGCGATTCGGAGGCTTTCATCCACAGTCTACTGCAATCGCCCGTCTGCGGCAGTCTTGAGCATGATGCCTCGATGTTGTACATTGGCGGTATTGACGACGGCACGACAGATCCTGACCCTCCAGCTACCGAGGTCATCAACAACGCCATCCAGCTATTTGCCTTTGCGTTCCCGTTGACCCCGGCCAAGGTACAGGAAAGCATCCTGGAGCAGATAAGAACGTTTGCGTCTGCAGGCTCTCTCCAGCGGGATCTGGGTCGCAAGGCGGCCATCAACGCCAACCTTGCAACAGCCGTCTTGTGCACAATGAGAGTTGCCGTGAAAGAAACCAGTTCGCCCTCTGGAGACATTTCCAACATCGCCGTTGAGCGCTTGTTGCAGGATATTGTGCGAGACTTCGTTCTCGATCCCGATCAATATGTCCGCAGCCTCGGCTATGCGGCCGTGGCAAGGCTATGCAATGTGTACGGCAACGCTTTTACAAACCAGGAGATCAAGTACCTTGTCGACACCATCGTCGGAAATCGGGAACCCAGCGCCAGAGCAGGCTGCGCAATGGCTTTGGGTGCCATCCAGACCAAAGTGGGCGGAATGGCGGCTGGCTATCATCTCAAGACTATACTGGGCATATTGATGTCCCTTTGCAACGACCCTCATCCGGTGGTCCATTATTGGGCCCTCGAGGCGCTGTCACTGGCTTCAGATGCTGCCGGACTGAGCTTTGCCACCTACGTGCCAAGCACACTGGGAATGCTCGCTCAGCTCTACGTTTCCGAGACGCACCACGCCGAGATATCTTCAGCCATCACGATGAACTTTGAGATGGAGCTGTCCACCACGGCCGCCATCGCACGATGCGTCGACTCGCTGATCAACGTGCTGGGCCCTGACCTTCAAGACACCAACAAGTCACGAGAGCTCATCTTTACGCTGGTTGGGCAGTTCCAAGAGGAGCAGGATATTCTGGTCGAAAGGGCCGCCCTGGGGTGCTTGGAGCACCTGTCTCTGTACGCGCCCGGACAGTTGCATTTTGGAGACTACGTTCGCTTGCTGCAAAAGTATCTTTCATCTGAACACACAACCCTACGGGACGCCGCCGTTGACGGACTGTATAACATTATGAAACGAGATCCTCGAGACGTCCTGCGAGAAGCGGAAAAGGGATTCGAGGACCAGCTGTGGCTGGTGCTCGATGCTGATCCATCCCACGACGGGATTCGCAACATCATTCGAAACTGGCTGCATCAGACGGCTCTAACCGAGACCTCCGCGTGGCTTCAGCGCTTCCAGGCCGTTTTGAAGATGACGAGAGTCAAGCCAGAAGAAGAGAAGGCTGCAAACAAGTCTACGACAGGCGGGCTGCCTGACCTGCGGGATGAAGAGGCTGCCGGATTTGCCGCTGCCTCGGCGGGTGCAAAGGAAGACAAGGCCGATGCCGCGTCGGAGGCAGAGCCTCTGCGTTGGCAAGTCACGACGTTTGCCATGAGCTGCATCTACGACATGTTTGCCATCATCGCCAAGGACGTAGCAGCAAACGGCGAGTCCAAGGCCCAGCATGCCCTGCAGAATAAGATTGCGGATGTCGTTCGCATGGCCTTTTCGGCGTCGACCTCGGGCGTCCTGGAGCTGCGCATCTGGGGCCTCAAGATCATTGGCGCGGTGCTCAAGATGTTTGGCAAGACGCCCGATCCAGACTTTGAGGAAGCGATGCTGCTGGAGCAGTACCAGGCCCAGATCAGCTCTGCACTGACGCCGGCGTTTGCGGCCGACTCATCCCCTGAACTGGCTTCGGAGGCCGTCAACGTCTGCGCAAGCTTCATCTCAATAGGCATCGTCACCGATGTCGATCGGATGGGACGTATTCTGAAGACACTCGTCAATGCACTGGAGAATTTTTCAAGCGACAACGAAAATGCGGGCATTGGTGACCTCAAGGGTCTCAGCTCCAACGCCCAGGTCATGGTGAAGATCTCAGTCTTTTCGGCATGGGCGGAGCTGCAGGTCGCCAGTAGTGAGCAGAAGTATCTACTTGACGTTCTGAAGCCGCACATTGGCAAATTGACTCCTCTCTGGTTGGAAGCGCTCCGAGAATTTGCGCGACTTCGATTCGAGCCCGATATCTCGATGACCTTGGGACCGCCGTCGATGTCAGGCAGCCTGGACACGATTTACGCAGCCCTGAATCGCGAGACGCTGCTTCGCTTCTACCAAGACGCATGGCTCAAGCTTGTTGACGCGATTGCGAGCCTGATTGAGCAAGACAGCGAGTTTGTCTTTGATGCCCTGGATGGCAAGGAGCTAAGCGAGACATCTACCAATGGCCAGACAAAAGTGCCGGGCATCAACTACCGAGACGAGCCGGTGGCCTTCTTCTTCGTGCTCTTCGGCCTCGCGTTTGAGGCTTTGGCCACCCGACCCGGGCAAGACAACTCGCTGGCTACGCAGGAGCAGATGTTGGCCATCCTGCAAGCCCTCAAGAAGATTCTGCACCCTAGCGTGACCGGTCACGCAATCTACCGGCCAGACGTATTCTCCGAGACAATGGACCTCCTGGATCGCCTTGTGCTGACGGAAGGCCTGGATGTCCAGAGCGTGATTGTCGAAGTTGCCCGGGACCTGTGTGTCACGCATCCTTCTGCTCGAAGGCAGTCGGATGACGACGGCGATCTCTCCGAGGACATTGACCAATTGTTCGAGCTGACGCGAATCATTGTCCTCGTCCTGTCCGGCATCTTGCCGGGCCTGTCCGAGGGCAATGCGCCGGCACGACACCAGATGAACGGGGAGGCCATTATGCTGATCAGCACCGCGCTCAACGCCATTGTGGATGCTGCCGAGGTGTTCCCTTCCATCATCAAGACGGACTTGCATGCATGCATCATCCACATCTTCGCCACGATCCTCGCTACGCCGGGCTGCCAGGAACTCATTGTGCCGCAGTCGCTCGCCATACTGAAACGGTTCGTCGCCAGCATGTCCAGGTCGAGGAGAGACTCGGCTGAGGGCCCGTCGGCCACCGATATCCAGCTGCAAGGGTGCCTCCGGCGCTTCCTGTCCATCTACCTCAACGCGCAGAAGCGGGAGACGCCGACATCCCTGGTCTCTGTCAAGAACAGCCTGCTCGCGACCACAATCCTGCTTACAAGTGGCACGAATCAGCTGCCTGCCACCGAACCCCTTGTCGCACGCTATCTAGATGAGGTCGTAGACTGCCTCACAGATCGAATGGTATGTTTTATTCCCAACCCTACCCAAACCCTGTCCCCCTCCCACTGGCATCTTTGACTGCCCACGTACTAACAGCCCCCCCTTTCTGTGTTGTTTCAAGACGGCCAAGATAGCAGCCAATTGCATCCGATCGCTGCTGCTGCAAGGGGCGCCTTCTGCAGCAGATGTCAGCATCGCCCGCTACCTCTTCCCACGGCTCTTGGCCTTTGTGACGAATGTGGAGCCCGAGGATCCTGAGCGGGCTCGCTCGCTCGTCTGTCAGACTCTGTGCTTGTACGTAAGGTCGGTCAAGCCTGATCGAGTGACGGCCGCCATGTCGCTGATCATCCCGGCCCTGATGGCCAGAGCGACGGGAGAGGGCGAGGAGGTTTACGCGGAGACAAGCACACGCCTCCTGGAGCTGGCCGCGGTGGATCAGGGGGTGTTTAGAGCCATTGTAGGGGGCCTGAGCAGTGGTCAGCGAGCGTTCCTCGAGGAAGTGATCCGATCGGGTCGGCCGGCAGCCGGCGCTGCGGACAAGTCGCTATCCAACGAGGCTTCGCAGCCAACCATTACGCTGAAGATGAATTTCGGCGGCTAGATGCCACTGGGGCCAGGGGAGAAGGGGGGAGGGCAATCCACTCAGCCCGCTGATACAAATGAAGGACGCACATGACAACCGAGTTCAGTCGTGAAGATAATATGATGCCGCTTCATGCAAGCGTTTGTTGGCAACGGGAAGGACACAAGTGCGTGAGCCGGGCGGGGAACATGCCGGAGTTTCTGTATGGTTGATTTGCGCGGGTTGAATGGATACACATGTCATGTCATGTACATGGTGATGGTGGTTCTGATGAAAATATATCNGAGAGGCGGATGCTACGACGACGACGACGACGACGGTCTCTTGTGCTTCTTCCGTGTAGCTCCTTTACTTACAGCAGTCCCTACTACTACTACTCCCCCCTATAGGCTGCGAAACGAAGCCGATAGGCTCAGATAAAGAGCATTGATTGATTGCTTATACGAGCGACATCGGTTCCTCCTCCCCCCTCCCGTGGCTTATTTTTCATTGCTGTCATTTGATATGAGTGAGTTTGCCGGTGTCGAGTCGGCTTCGGCATCTCCTAGTGGGCAGACTCTGCAGGGGCGAAAAGGTGACAGCGGCTTAGAGGATGCAGGATACAACAATGCGGGAATGTGCAGTAAGAAGGTGTTGGCATACTTGATGGTGCACAGGAACTTTCCCCTCAGCCAACGAGGGAGAGTTGATGGAGCTGGATGTTGTTTTATTATATATTACATGTCGAACGTGCCCCTCTGCTCGAGTTGTTTGATAGGGCTTTTCCAGGGCGTGTTTATGTGCTGCCGCTTTGCTACGGGCTGTCTACGTATGTCGTTATTGTTGCAGATATATGTATGTATGTATGTATGTATGTGTGGATGTGTGTAAGGTGTGTAAGGCATGTAAGAGTTGCGGGCTCTTTTGCTGGGTCGGGTGGGATGCATGACGAGGTTCTTTGCAGGTTATTTTCCCCGCCTTGAGGTTTCTGTTGAGACGAGGGAGTTGTGGGAGTATGTAGCTTATGGGTGAGGAAGGCTGTGATATCGAGGAGACGTCGGGCTTGCAGCGTGCATATATATATATATATATACCTGACATGTACAGAAAGGCACTTATACGCAGCAGAGCGCAGAATAATAGCATCGTAGACTATAGGATGGAGGGATATGTGCAACTACATGTGCAGCTGCAGCGCGTAGCCTCTTTTTTCGCCGTTTCTCCCTTCTCTTCCATTTTCTTATTCACGCCTGTGGACAAGGGCTGGTTGAATTCGGTGGGATGTGACGAGGCTGCGACGTGGCTTGATGCAACAGGAACCGCACCACAATGTGTAAAGAGATGATGCCCTTTCTTGCGCCTCACCATTTACCGCTACATGACACAGAATGGCACAGAACGAACAGAGGCAGATATATGCGCAGATATGCATGACGTTATCCAGGACAAGCATGGCGATGACAATGCAGGCTGCGGGTTGATGTTCAGTTAGCAATGGGCCGAGGCCTCTTTCGACGTGGCACAGCTGAGTTGAGTTGAGCCCTGCTGCAGACATTCGCTGTCAATCGCGGACATTTCCTATTTGCTGCCTGATTTCCCGAAAGGTTTAGGGGCAGGGTGTGTGTGTGCCAGTCTGGAGACGAGTTGTTGTGGTTTCCTATTGGTGAGCCTTGGAAGACATGGATGTTATGCGTGTGGCCGTTTTTGGTTTCGACATTTCTGCATGCTATGCGTGGGCCTAGAGGTGACGGGGGGGCTTGAGCTGTGAGTTGGTGAGGCTTGAGTGGCTGTTGGAATTTCTACAGGTTTGATGAAGATGATTGTGTGTCTGGTGTTGACTGGTTGGATTTTGGTCCAGAAGAGGTCCACAGCAGCCGCGTCGGAAGCTCAGCTGTATAGCCACTTGCGGATGCGGTTGCTTGAGGGAGAAGGTTACTTGTTCGCCAAGTTCCTTCAAGTTTGCCTGGAGAGGCGTCTCTCTATCATCATGATATCCAAGAAGCTTCGTGAAATGGGGAGTTGCCTCTCTCTCTCTCTCTCCAAGCCGTGTGGGGTATTTGGGAGGCGAGCCCTACTTGAAGCTGTGCCAATACCGCTTTAACCTTGATTTTTGGCTTGGGGGCCCGATACTATTC
Organism: Trichoderma ghanense; assembly: GCF_004382785.1. Classification (NCBI taxonomy): domain Eukaryota; kingdom Fungi; phylum Ascomycota; class Sordariomycetes; order Hypocreales; family Hypocreaceae; genus Trichoderma; species Trichoderma ghanense. The sequence continues at coordinate 1,347,372 of NW_027395665.1, read as the reverse complement.
GGGGGGTGGTTCGCGAAGGTGTGTGCCCGGGCGTGTGATTTGTTTGGACAATGGCTGGTCTGGAGGCTTTTGGTTTGATGGAGAAACTGAGCTGAGGTACAGCCATCTTTCCCTGCTAGCAGTTTCCCGCGGAGAAATAGCCCTTATGAGTGGCAAACGACCCATCTCCAGACTTTAAGTATCGTGGAGTGATGAGGAGAGGATGGACTTTAGCCGAGCTGCCACAAGCTTTGCGGTTGTGGCTTGTTGAGGATGCCCCGATTCCTGGGAATCCGGTGATCTTTGGGGGCGGGAGCTACGAGAGGAGGGCTGTTCAGGTTACTTTAGCTTGGGTGGTTTTCTGTGGGAGGGTGTAACGAACCGAGATTCGGGAAAAGACCGTGGCGCGGTCGTGGAATGGTTGGGAAGCCATGGCGTTTGTTGTTTATTCCTGTTGTTGATTAGGTGATGGGTAAGGGCTAAGAAGGAGAACGGCCAAAGTCTGTTGATATTTGTGGTGGTGAGGTGGCTTGCATTGATGGTGCTGCTGTGGCGAGATAAAGGGGGGGGGAAGACTAAGCACGAAAGGAGATGCTTTTAGAGTTTTCAGGGTATCTTTTAGGAGAGAGATTGAAGGTTGGGAGGAATTTGGGATTGTTGAGCTGAAGGTGGCCGATGGCCGGGGATGGTTGTTGGCTTGGTGCCGTCGTGGACTTTGTGGGATTTGGATCTGGAGGAGTTGTTTGGTGGTGGTGGACCTTGCATGAGTATCGACACTCCCATGGCTCATTAGACTTCTTGCGTACTAGGATTTCGGGGATTTGTGGTTGTTGTCGGTTTCATTGGCTGGATGGGAGACTGTGATAACAACCTCTTTCTCTCTTGGTTATGCGTCGTGCGTATAGTAAGTAAGTCGGTGGCTATCCGTTATGGAGCACGGCAGCAAGCGCCGCGTTTCAAAGATGTGTGCTTACAAGGCTCACTGTTTCAAGCACATCATGCGAGGGGATTGACAAATTTCATGCACCCCCCTTGAGGGAAAAAGCATCGTCAACCTCATAAGATACATGGCATGATAATGCTTAAACTGTCACATCAGCACGTCACAGAACAAGATTTACAGGGGAAAACTCGAAAACGAAACGCTTCAAAGAGAAACGTGGGAAGATCCCAGACCTTGGAAACGGTTAACAANGGGGGGGGGCAGGGCTGAGGGAGCGAATCGGAGAGCAGCCACTATGGAAGAGCCGGTCGCGCCCGGCTCACGCCACCGATCGTAAGATTTCCTAGGGATCGACGGATTGCTGAGGAGGAGGGATCAGGATGGGGGATCAGGGTTATCGGCAAAGGAGCGAGCAAAAGTTTGTTTTTTGTTGTTGTCGCTTGGGGCGAGTGCCGAAGTAGGGCTGGTCCCCTGGAGAAAAGAAGAGGAAAAGGAAGAGGAAGATGCGGAAAGGGGGGGAGGATGATGCTGATCATTTGGTTGAGTGCCGGATCAAAGATTGTATGTTACAGAGATGAGGAGGCATGGCGAAGGTGAGAGCCGGAGAGGCGGATGCTACGACGACGACGACGACGACGGTCTCTTGTGCTTCTTCCGTGTAGCTCCTTTACTTACAGCAGTCCCTACTACTACTACTGTACTACGATTGCTCATAGCTCGTCAAGCTCGTCATGAATTGGTTGGGGCTTCCCATCTTCCCCCATCTCAATAGGGATTTGCCACTTCCGTTCGCCATCTCTACAGGTCCCCATCTAAGCCGCCTGCTCTCGTCTAGCGACAGCCGGACCCGAGAGGCGGCAGAGGCGGCGCCGAAAGAAGACGCTCGCTGGACATGATTTGCTGGTTAAATGCGATGACGGGGTTCTGCTGTTGTGTGGAGGACAACTTTTGACTAGCACAGATAGTTTCCTCCCTGCTGGATATTTCTTCAAGCCCAACCAACGGGAAAAAATCCATGACGGAGTTCATGTTTTCGGGTTGGTTATCGTATTTGTAGGGCTGTTGGTTGCTTAGACCGGCTTGTTATTCTCCTTAGTCTTGGACCCGAGTACAGGGCACCGGGCAAGGGGCGCAGGAGAAAGGTAGACGGCTCATGACGGGATGATGGGAGTTGCTTGTTTCTTACGGCGCAGAATAGGAGGATGCGTTGAGGTGATGGGTGGAAAGTGAAAAGGGCATTATAGGAGGATTGATGGGTGCTGTGTGACGAGGTGTGCAGGAGGGGAACTGAAGAAGCAGAGGCTTCGTACTGACATGTTGGTTGCCTATGCACAACTGCGGCAGAAGAGGGTGTTCTATTCGTTCGCTGTTGCCGTCCAAGACAGCACAGGAAAAGACAAGCTGAGAGAGAGGCGAGACGCCTTGACGGAGCTGATAGAGGCGGCAAAATGAGGATGGCGCCCAAGCCGTCTCGTCTCCCCAACTCCAAGACAAAAGCTCGCTCGCCTCCCGAGTCCGTATCTCGCAAATCTTGCCGTCATCGCAAACCACGCCCCTGATCATCATCAATCGTCACGAAGAATGTCACCGGAAGGCAAAGGAAAAGGGGCATGGCACCCCCCTCCCCCTCCGAGGCGAAAAGAAAGTGCATAGTGCATCTCGGTAAAAAAAAAAAAAAAAAAAATATTCGCCTCTGGCGCAAAACGCAGCAACCGTGTGCCGTGTCTCACATCAGACCTTGTTTCTCCATTTTGACCAACTAACGCACAGACGTGTATTAGATCGAGATCCCGCGATGCCGCTAGTGTCAAGTCAGCCCAAGTTCAGCCCAGCCCTAGTTCGGACAGGGAAAAGGCTGGAAAAGGGGGTTTTTAACTGCAAAATCTGGTTGTTTTAGCGTTGGAGAGAGCTCTCTCCAGGATCTCTATTGCTCCAAGTTTTGGTGTAGCTCGAGTGGTTTTACTGACTAACAGGCCGCTGCTCCATGGCGAAACCCACATCGTCGCTCCGCAGCCCCAGATATTGGGAGGCAAAACTTGAAGGTTAAGCCGGATGTGTATGGAGATGCTGATATGGAGTAGATGCCATCGAGGTGGTTTTAGTATGTGCGGGTAGTATATTCGATGCCCTACAGCCGTCGAGATAACAGGCACGTGTTGTGTGTACATCCACCTCGTCTGAACCTCTGCTAGCCGCAACTCCGTAACATAGGTAGCTCTGCAGCACATCTCTTCAAGGCAATCCACGATGGGTAATACAAGCATCGCCCAACGCATCCCGACAAAACATCAACCTCGTGCAGAATCCCAGCACTCGGCTCTCTCTCTCTCTCTCCCTCTTCCCCCCTCACATTCCGGATCCTCCCCGTGTTCCACTTCCCGGCCAACCGGCAACTAGGTCAATCCCATATCATTCCGGGGTGTGTTTTCATCAAAGAGAGAAAAACTCTTTCTGCATGTGCGTGTACATACATGCAAGTTGAAGCCTCGTCAGAAAGTGTCTCCATTGTGGGCCGATGAGTTGGCAGATTTCAGGCATGATCTGAGATGGACAAATCAGAGGCTTGTTGTTCTTTCATCCTGCAGATGCAGATGCAGATTTTTCTTTGCTTTGCTTTGAACATTTCTTTTGTATCTTTTCTTTGCGATTCCATATTGGCAGGATACATATGTACATACGATTGTTACAGTTCACACTTTGACAGCCCTCCCATGTTCCAATGGAAACCCCCCCTGTTGACAAGGGCAGCTCGAGCTTATCAGCTTCCCGGCAAGGCATCCAAATGAACATCACAACAGCATGCAAATCCACCTTGCTGCCTACTTCGTACATACGTAGGTAGCACTCGTCCCGGTGCTACGTCCTTTGATTTGTTTCATACCCACCCATGGCAACATCTCGACGCAACTGCATGCACGCATTGACGTCTCTTTACGCATCCGCATGCGAGACAACTAACAAAGAAAGTAACGTACATGTATTGCAAGCACCTCAAATCCATGTACAGTAACACACAACTCCCCATACGCATCTCTCACTTGGGCAGCAGCTCCACAAAAAGAGACAACAAGGCAACAGAAATTTCGCCTCAGCGCCTCCGTACGGCAGGATTCAATGTCTTATTCCCTTTTCCAAAATAGAAACAAAACGATGCTAGCTATTCTTGGGGGGAAGTAAAAGAATTTTTTTACAAGGGAGGACAAGTCAAGTAAAAAAAAAAAAAAAAAAAGGCAGCCCGTCTGACGATGCCGCCTTATTATCAAAGACCTTGCATCGGCTACCTCCGCAGGCCGAAACAAAGAAACTACTTACATCCGAACTATCGAATCGTATCCCAGTCCATGCACCCAAAAACTCAAAGCCAATTGACCCCCAAACAAACAAACAAACACACACACACACACACATTGGAGAAAAAAAAATTTTCTCAATACTGAAATTACAAGGGGGGAGCAACAACCAAAGAGCAAGATCTTCTCTTACACACATGGAGGTGGTGGTGTCTCGTCACTCAAAACGAACTTGAAGTTTTTTCCTACCTATTCAAGAGCTATCGCATGTTTTTAATTTAACCAATTCGCCACTCCCTTCAGGCACATTTCCTAGTGTCCCTCTCGCGCAACACCACCAACACCCCGACGAACTTCGCACCAAGAAAAAAACTCCAATCCAATAACTAAATCAACATGGAGAAAACATAAAGCAATCCATCCATCTTTTTTGCCCCTCCCCCCTGAATTGAGCTCCCACCATCCCTTCCCTTCCCCATCCCACTCCTACTCGGTCAGGCACGGCTACCATAGGCTCTCTCTCATCACCGCTCATCGGCTTTGCTAGTAGTCACCCTTGCTTGACACGACATTCTTTATTTCCTTTGCGCCGATTGCTCCGAGCCTTCGCCTTGCATGGCCTTGCATGGGCCTTGTCTTGCTGCTGGCCATCGTGCATTGGCACGCAATCGTAAAAACTACAATGTAAGGAGTTGTAGACGGTTGAATTGTGAGGATTGCGATGCTGCGGGTTTTCGACACTCTTTGGGTCGAGGTATGTACCTTGCAGAGCAGTGAACCCCAGGTACAACCTCAAGTTACTTTGCCTTGCCTCACTCTATAGCATGTAGCCTATACGGAATATGTCACTGTTATACAGCATAATGTGTGAATGCAAATGCCGCGTAACAAGAAAGCCTGCCGTATTCCATGTAGTTCGTATCCCCGAGATTGGGCATCATGTCGATGCGAGTGTTCAAGTCATGGGTCAATCCGATGTCGCTGCTCACTCACCACCATAATCACCACCATCAGCACCAACACCCACGCCGTCAATCGCCACTGGAGCACGCCTTCGACCACTGCCCAATCGCCTAGTCCAATGGCATCGCAGGCGAGACAATTTGCGAGAGTTGTTTTGACCAAGTCTGAGACAGTTTGTTCTATTCATTGTAATGCAAAAGCTTGTCAGCTTTGATAGCTATCCAATTCCCACTCCTGTCACTGCGTTTTTCGGATCCCCTTCCCCTTGGTCCTTTCAGCTTGTTTTCAAAAGGAGGTAAATTCCATAGACTAGGCGGCTTTGCAGCTCGCCGACTGCCTTTATCTGCGCCATCATTCTTTGCTCTGATTCCCAAGTCTTTGATCTGCGCCGCTGATCATGTCCCAAATATCATAATGTGTTGCCCGCCAGCACCCAATGTGTTTCCCTTTGTGCCATGCTAATAATAAACAGTTTGATATCAAGTGTCCGCCCAATCTTTGCGTGTTTGTGTGGGTTGTGGTATACAAGACGCCCGAGACGGGGTCCATTGAGTCCAGCCATTCCGTGATGAAACTCCATTGACAAAAGAAAGAGGTGGGTGTGGTAGAAGACAGTGCCCTCAATTAACAAAATCCAAAAAGAGGCAAAGAAGTGCTTTTGGGGTATGCGGTGCTCCGTGTAATGTCCGTCTTGATACAGAACAAGGAAACAAAAAAGGAAAAAAAGGTAAGTGAGATATGTGTGTAAAACAAGAGCGATATAGCAAGAAATGGTAAGGTGTTTTCGTATCAGGTCATGTTGTGTGTTGAGTAGGGTGGAGTTGCGCGACGGTAGAGCGAGGTATAGAGTGCGGAGTGTAGATGTGTGTGTGTTCGTGCGTGGTAGGAAGAGGGTGGTGGTTGGTTGTTTAGTATGATCGCCGGCGCTGCAGTCTGACCTGCTCAAAGGAAACGGCGTATGCTCGCAGCTCCTTGCGTGCCTTGTCTGACAGCTGGCTGGACTCGGCGGTGGAGGATACGCTCTGCATGGAGCAGAGGCTGCTGTGAGAGCTCGAGGGCGTCAGGCCTCGGTGTGTCGAAGCGGGCGACATGTCGGAGTTGTAGCCGCTGAAGGAAGAGGACGACCGAGGTGTTGACCCGTAGGGCTGGGCTCGGTTGAAGTCGTAGGCAGGCGGCAGGTAGAACTTGGTGGGCGCAGGTCGGCTGGAGAGGCTGCCTGAAGAGGCGTAGCAGACGGGAGAGAAGCCGGGCGAGCTGGCCTGAGAGCTGGGTGTAGAGGGGGTCTTTTCGAAGTCGGCCATTCTGCACGCTTCGGAGCAGTAGGCGTCGCCGTCGACCTGGACTTGTCGGTCGCAGGCGAGGCAGAACTCGTGAGTCCACATGTCGAGAGCCATTGTAGCGGTAAGTTGACTGTGTGGAGAGGAGTGAAGGTCGAGTTGAGGTTGCCGGTTGTTGGTGTACAACAGAGGCGGTTGTAAGTGGTGAGGTTTGAAGTCGAGAGTGTGTGAGTCAAAAGAGGCAGAGGCCGAGAGCAGAGAGTGGACGAAGGGCCAAGGTTGGTTATTATAGTGGTATAGCAAAAGAGTTTGCAGCCTTCGTGATGCCTTTAAGGAGAGAGGACAGAAAGTCTGGTAGAAGAGAAGAGGGTTGGTGAGGTTGGATAGGAAGCAGAAGCAGAGGAGAGAAAATGGCGATGAAAGCGAGGGCAGCGGGATGCATATGTACTTGTGCTGGGAAATGGTCGAGTGCGACGCTGGGCTTGTTGGAGGGCAGTGGTGTGGAAAATGAAGAATGGTGTGGACGGAAGGGTGGTGTGGGCAGGTGGGCAGGTGCAGCCCAGGTGGTGTGTGGTTGGTGCGTCTGGTGGTGTGTGGTGTGGGCAGAGGAGGGAAGAGCAGTGGGCAGGTGCAGGTGGAGAAGGGCGGAGAACGGAGTACCTGCGACGAAGTACCGGCTCCACACTGCAGCAGGAACGAGGGTACGAGGGTACGTGGGTACCTTCTCGAGACGGTGGGTCCCCCGCTAGTGCTACCCCAGCGTCTGGCCAAGCTCAGGGCTCCACCAGCAGCAAGAGAACTGCAAGCTGTGAGAGGTGCTGCTGCTGCCGCGAGGCCCGTGCGCTTCTTGTGCGCAAGATACCAGAGGAGCCTGTACCCTTTCGAAGCTTGATGCCTCAGGCCACAGTCTAGTGGTCATATTTTCCCTGCACCCCCCTCCTCCCCCTTCTGCTAGACACAAGCCCGGCTCGAAGTGCAGCAGAGGCAGAAGAAACGGCGAGGGATGGCCACCGTTTTGGCACTGCTAGCCCGCTGCATGGGCGCTGTACCTGCCTGGTCATGCCGTTGAGAGGAAGGGTACCTTGCCGCGAGGACATTTTCCCTGCACCGCTGCGTGCACAGGGAACTTTGTCTGGATGTACCGCTCCGTTTTCTGCACTGCTACCTAGGTACTTGGCGCGCTGCACCTTCAGGCTAGGTATGTAGTATGTGCCTTTGGGGACGAAGCGCCCTCTTACGTACGAGGACCTCAGCCATGAGCCCACGCATGGGCAGATCAACGAGGTAGTGCGACTTGAGGTTTGATTTCCTTGCAAGGCTTCATTCCTGCACGTATGTACCTTATATACCAGGAATCCTCAAGGTACCACTGCGGCAGAGTCGCACTCGCATCATACTCGCAGTCGTACCCAGCAGCAAAAACTGCCGTGCATCTGGACGCTCAGGAGCCTGCAGCGTCGCATCCAGACTGCTCTTCGTCGCAGTGCGACAGTCGCCAGCGACAGAAAGCACTAACATTACAGGCAGGCAAACAGGGGGGCGTGGAGCGCAAAGGGTTTGAGAATGAATGAATTGCAGAGCAAGCGTCAAGGGGGCGTGCGAGGATGCGGATGCCGGGCCATCACGGTCCATGGAAAGAGGGCGTGAAGAAAAACTGCTTGGGGTCTCATACCCTGCAGCAAAGATGGCCAGATAGCGCCTCATCCAAAATGAACTCGACGTCAATGCTATGCCCTGTTGGGGAGGGGGTGTGGTGTGCGGGCAAGTGGCAGAGGAAAATTGAACCCTTGGGATGGTGGCTTGCCGTTGTTCGACTTTTTTTACTGCTGTTGTGAGTTTGTGCACAGCCTTTGGGTGTGGCTTGTCGGCTTGTCCTGCATTATCGTCTGTACTAGCGAAAAACCGAACCGTCGAAAATCCGCCCAGAAAAATGTCGCCATGAAGGGAAGAGATTTCATGAGGGCTGGCTGGACTAATTATGAGTCGCAAAAACTTTGATCAGCCAAGCCCCAGCTTTAGGCGGCCGGGCAGGTCCGTTGCCGGCGCTGGAATAGCGGCCTCTACTTTCTTTGGGCTGCTTTGCTGCTCGGGCCCGCCATCAGCCCAGCGCAAAAGCTGATCTTGGACTGTCATCCGCAGAGAAAAAAGTCGTTCGCGATAGCCGTAGCGGCCGACCATCAAGACGCAATTGCGCAGGCGATTTCCGGGCACCATACATGGCCCCAGAAAAAAGAAAGAGGATAGGCTCAGCTCACTTTACGCTTCAATTTTTTTTTTTTTCTTGGTCGACCTATTGCGCGCTGTTCATTGCTCTTGGCGCCGGAACCAAGGACAGGACAGACAAACAAACATTCGATTTTCTCATCAGAGCCGCCGCCCGATGATGCCACGGACGGCCGTGCCTTGGTTTCAAACGGTGACAGAGAATGATAGTCGGCCGGGTTCCGGATGCCGGTCGCTTACAGGCGGATTGACAATGCTCGCGACAAATCCCCAGAGGTGACGCCAACTTCAATGCTGGTGGGCTGTTTTTCGCCCCTCGGGCAGACATGGAGCTCTCCCTCTATTCCTCTCATGGGGGGGATTTGTAAGATGGACAAAGAAAGAAAGCAAGAAAATTTTTCGACGGGCACCAGGTATGATCGCGTTGCATCACAGAAGAGGCCAACACAGTTATTCTTGTCCCTTTTTGCGCCAAGTTTGTTAGCATGTATGGTGACGGGCTGGCGATGCTCTTGAGGTTGTATCTGTGTCACAGGGACAAAGCTGTGTGTGCAGGACATGGACCAAGGACAGCAACCCGCTTGTGCCTGTACCATGGCATCGAGTACGAGCCGTGTACAAGGCTGGTGAAGGTGAAGAGGTCACGGTGCCAGCAACAACCTCACGCATGTAAATTGTCCAGCATCAGGCACCTCGATAGCCGGTTGGAGCGACTAAGTGCTGTGCATTCGCGCAATTGATGATATTGATGAGAGCACCCATTGCTCATCCATGGAATCATCCATCATCTCTGTCGTGATCGCCGCGGCCAATGAGCCCATGGACGACACCCGGACGGGCCTCCCCCCCTTCTGTGCGACCGCCGACCCCTCTGTAGGCCGCTGTAGATTGCCCCCCCTAGCCCTTTTAATTCTTTCTCTGCGCAACCACACAGAGGGGGGCGCTGCGTTACAGATGCTGTGCGACACTGCCTGAATCGTCAACGAACTTCCCAATTGTGTGTGTGCATGTCACAGCCGTTGTGCAACTGTGCTAATGTACCCTGAAGTGTCCTCGTTTGATAGACGCAAGACTCAAGTGTCCTTTCAATCTGTCTTTTCGCATTAGATTGGCCTCTTTCGTGGAAACTCATGGAAAGAAGAGAACTCCATCTGCAGACTTTCTTCATCAATTGGCATGAGACACATGGCAGAAGCCAGAAGGATGGGTTCATATCCAAGTCCCTTCAAATGGTGATTGTCAAATCAAACCCCATCCGCCGTCAATCGACCCTCAAGGTAAAAGGCCCATCTTCCGAAGCGAACCCCCTGCCGTCTTCATTCGTTTCTCTCAATTCAATTCCCCTTTCCGCTCAGGCGCCATCAAACCTGCCAGCAAGTGGCTCTGATGATCCTGGTCTCGCTGTCTGATATCGAGCAAAAATGGACATGGGGGAAGAAGCCCAAGCGATCTTCTCTGGCCCCTGGAATGTTCTACCGTTGCGGAGAGAGGAAAGGGAAATGAGAACTGCAAGATCCTTGGTGCCTTAGGCAGGAAAAAATCCGCCAGCGAGTGGAGAGATTGGAGTTCCGTGTGGGGCCCTGACGCAGGCATGCTTGGACGGGCCTAGCGCTGCGCTAGTCCTTGTATGGCTAGTCACCCGCGGGCTGGGGAGCTCCAATGATCATCCCCCCCTTTGCTCCTCGTCTAGAGAATGACATTGCTGTGCAGACAGACAGTCGGACAGTCTGGTATCATTGACAGCCATTTGATGCGCAACCATCTTCGCACCCTCAAGCCCCAGTGCAGAGATTCCTCGAAAGGTAGTACCGGCAGTTGATCTTAGAAAGCATCTCCACCACGGGATGTCGTATTCACATATTTCCCTATCAAAAAAAAACCTCCCTTGGGGGAGGCACGCAGAAAGTGCCGTCATGTCATGTGGATCGATCCCGCGCTGCTCTTTCACGGGCAAAAAGACGCAAAATGCATGCCTTGATACGCAACAGTTGACACCATACGAGTGAATTAACGGGAGAAGGGCACGCGGCAAACTCGTTCTCTTGTTCTTCACATCGTCACTCGTACAGTAACGCACCCCCATACGGAACCATTAGGGGGGGTGCCAGCGGGCCCTGAGAAATGACGGTGTCTCGTTGGCATGCTATGACGGCGATGTTCTTCCCATTGGCAGCCTCGCTGCTTTGACTGCGAATAGCTGCGTCGACATGCACCAGCAGCAGCATGCGGCATGGCGTCCCAGAGGCGGTGCAAAATAGCATGGCGCCAGGTGAGAACTGATCACCAAGAGATAAAAACTGGAAATCAGAACAGAAAACTGTAAGATATAGACTACAAAATGTAAGAACAGCCACAGCACAGTCCTGCAGATAGCCAGCTCCCAGATCGTCGCACGGCATCTCTGTACTACTTTGTACCACAGCGCTTAAAGCAGACATCGTCTGGGGTGCTCCGGATATTACCAGCGGTCCAAGACGGCTGATGGTGGCATGTCGTCGCATTGGACTAGCGATGGTGCGCCGTGCTCTCAACTGTTACCCTTTGCTTCGTTTATTCGGACATGGCCGTCAAGGCGCACCTCTGGCGTCTCGTTGGTTGCAACCGCCATGATAGGACTTTGAGAATGAATGCTGTTGGCGACGTTAGGCAGCCGAGGAGAAGCAGATGGAAGGCGACTTTCCTAACACGATGTCGACGTACTGTATGTACTCTTGGAGAACGTCGCTTCCCCTTTGTCGATGCAGAACCGGTACGGCGCACATCCACACTCCAGCCGTCCATCCCAACCCAATACAAGCCGGACTTGCTCTTCACGGTATTTGACTCTGCGGGAGGCGCACCTGGACCATGACGCCCATTGGCCATGACGAGGCGGAAAAGGGACGGTGATCACCACTCTGAGATCTGCCTCGATACGGCGACTTCGACCCAACAACCCGCTAGCGAAGCCCTTGGGCCCCTAGTCCACGGCTGGACGACAGACGATGCCAGAACCGTACCGTCTCTCCTGGCCATGATGCTGGTTGGCCTGAGGTTCAGACGGAGAGAGACGTCCTTCGCTTACAAGGACAGGCCCACCTCCCCCCCGGCGTGCGTCGACGCGGCCATGTGCCTTGCTCTCAAGGGGGATGGCAAGCGGGATGGCAGTGGAGGCCGCTAGAAGCAGCAGACCATGCCCTTTGCGATTTCACCTGCTTCTGGGGGGGCTTGGACCTCGCACGGGATTGGTGCATGGCGAGCGCTGCCAGTTCGACAAGCGGGGGTGAGAGAGAGAGGGAGAGACGGGAACCGTCACCAGCCACTAGCAGCCAACGGCACTCCTCCCCCAGATGCTGCAAGAGGCGAAGGCCGTCGAGCAACATCGCGAACAACCATTTAGGCCAAGAAGTGGCTGTCCGTCATTCTTTTGCCTCCTCCTGGGGTCTGGTGCCCTTGCTGCTGCTCACCACACTTGTGATGCAGGCTCGACGGAGGAGGACATGGATTGTGCGAAGTAGCACCTGTTGGGCTGGTTGGAGAATTGGGGATGTGCTTCTTTGAGGGGTCCAGCAAGGGTTCATCATCTCTTCTTCCACCCCATCACCTGACAAGACGACTGACTGTCCGATCCTGGCTGGGGGAAATATGTGTTTGGCCAAGAAACGGGTGCGTACGCCGCTGATGATGGATTGCGAAGAGCAGCATTACTCCGTACGAAGCGGCGCAGCGTCTAGTGCTTTACGCACTGCAACACTGCGATACCCATCCATGGCAAAGCCCGTGGTTGTGCGGATGCCTGCAGTGGGCGCCATGCCCCTTCCTATCCTGCTGCGACCTCACCTGGCCGTGCATTTCATCACACGCACGTACAGTACATTTCGAGCGTCAAATCAAAGATCGAGGCAAGACGTCGGCAGCCGTGGAGGAGATTCTGCTGGGCGGATCTTGAAATCAACGAGATCCATGCCCAGAGTCGTTCCTCGCGCCCGTCCTCCGTAGTCGGCAGTGCTACTGCTTCCAACCATTACTACTAGCACACTGGCACCAGCGAGCGCTGCGCTGTTCTCCCGACCGAGACAAATCTCCAGCGAACACATGGCTTTTGCTCTCTGCTCGCTGCAGGACGAAACCCCCTTGGTAACTCAATTTACGTGGCTAGTGGATACGTACTTATTGCAAGGGACGAGGCCCCCCGGGGGGGGGAGGACGACTGAACCAACAGCTCGCTTGCTCGACGTACATACATTGGCCTTACTTCGTACATTGACCTTACATACAACGTCAAGCAAGGTACGAAGCATGTATCCCCTGAAGCGAGCGTGCGTACATGTACGTGCGTTTCATTTGGGCATGCAATGGCAAGTTCCCCGGGCTGGGCCAGTTGTGGAGAGATTTTGATCAAGTACGGAGTACGGGGGGGGGAGAGAATGGGCGGCAGAACCATGTTATCAGACGCGCGATAGCGCAAAAAAAAAAAAAGTGACAGAAAGTTGGGGGATCTCGTGGCTTGAGTTATCTTGGGGTAAGAGTTAGCCTCTTGGCAATGGGTCGAAGGATGACCGGGGTTGCCTCCCGTGGAGAGAGAGAGAGAGAGAGAGAGAGATGCAGCCAGACGCAGGCGCAGGCGCATTCCGGGGCCCGCGCGAGGTTGGCCTGGAACAAAGACCCAGGACTTTGCTTTCTCCTCGTTCTAATACATTGAACAGGGGTGTCTTGGGGAGGATGCAGTGCAGACCTGAAGGATGGACTTGGTGCTCACGGCGGGTTTCGTGTTCCGTGAAGCCTTCGCAGAGAGCCAAGCCTGGTGGTTGTGGCGGCAAGAAAGCAGACGTGACATGACATGTCATGACAAGCAGGATACGAGACACGACGATCGGCAGGGTATTACACCAAAGGGCAATCAACTTTCTGGCGTGGTTGCGACGATGTGCCTTGCGGACCTTTTGGTGCCAATGGCGGCGATGGCTTCGTGTTGCGAGGCAGCCACCAGAAGGCAGCCGTGAGGGGTCGCCAGGCTGCCGCAGTATCGAATAGAGGACTTTGGGGGGGAGAGAACACGAATTCGATGGTGAAAAGCGATAAGGGGGGAGCAGTTGGTTGGCGATTCCAATGATCCCTGGCGTCTATGTATGTATGTGCAATGCGAGCGCGCCCTGCGGAAGGAATCAAGCCGTATCAGCTCTCCTACCAACAAAGTGGTTGTGTGAGTTCCTAAGCGGAACATGCAGGAAGCGACGCAATTTGGCACAAAGGGCCTGGGGAAGACTGTGAGCCATTCAGATGAGGCCTGGGGACACATCCGACCCCGCGATATAATCTATGTAATGCAAGCCTGCAGATGATAATCACCTTTGGACCCTCGTCCAACTATCGATGTCGAGCTGCGCAATTATACAAGGACACACACGCGCTGTGTCTTCGAGGAAGCAAGCCGATACATCATCTGCATATATTACGGAGTACATAGGGGTCGGTTTTGCTCCGTCCTTGAAATGGGACAGATGTCGTCAACAGGGGGGGGGATTGGGTTCTCCAAGATGATGCGCGCGTGTGTGTACGATGTTGTGCCTTGGTAGCGGATTAGAAGATGATGCAATCTGGTCGCATTCATCATCGTGAAAGGCGCCTTGAATTTTTCTTGTTCTGCCGTGAGTTACCCTGCATCAACGACGTCAAAAAGGATTGGCCAATTCGCCAAGGGGAATGGGGGAAAAAAACAGGTTGTCTGTGCGACTGGCAGACCCCGTCAAGCTTCCTGGGAACCCAGTCTAGAAACCCCCAGTGCTTTTGGAGATGGGAGAGCTTCAAGGCCCCTTCCTAGGCACGGCTTGTCGATTTGTCGGGAGATACAGCATCACATCATATCACACGCCACCACGAAAATCCAAAAGCCTTCAAGACTTGCGATGCGAAATATTGGCACACTTGCAGCACTATGANAGGGGGGGGGGGAGGGGGGGGGGGTATCAGCAGGATTTGAAGGCATTCCGAGGCATCCAGGACCCCGGTTTACCCCAAGTTTTGCTAACCATGTCATCCTGCCAAAGCATCTTGCAGCAAAGCCAATCCTGCGACATCGCCACTAGTACGGACAGAGTCTTGAGGTCTTACATGACAGCTATCCATGAGAAAGCACCGCTAGCACGAATACGTTGAACGGCAGGTTCGGCGTCGTGTTTGTCGTTTCGATCCCTGGCAGCGTCGTGTGCGTCAAGCCCAGTCAAATCGCAAGACCTAATGTCACGCTAGACTACTAACAAAAGAAATGGCAGAGCGGACTCGGCCTCTGGGACGCCCCGACTCGGGAGGTTTTCGTTTCCAGTGCAGCGGGCGCGGCGAGGCGACTTTGACGGGCTCTGTCATCATGAGCCGTTGGTGGGAGATCGCAGGGCTGCTGAAACCGAGAACGGAGTTCGGAACAGGTAGTTTGTGGACGCACGGATGCCATCGCGAGGCCAACGGCAGAACTTGGCATCAACCGTTTTCTTTTGAGGTCCGTGGTGGCATGATGCGGAGGATGTACTGTACCTGCAGGGGGACCAGTTTGTCCATACGGAGGTAATAATGTCCGGAGCACGGATGATGAGAAGCATTTCACGGCTGATTGAGATGGAGTTTCTGTGAACCATCAAGGTGCTCTCTCGCTACATTGCACCATTTAATCACTTTCACGGGTCGGATACTCGCAATGAAAAGGAAATGGAGAATTGCGATGTCGGCAGGCAAACTGAGATTTCAAATACATCCCGCCATCTACCAGTAATCATGCTGACGCGCCTTTGTTTAGTCTGAAGACTCAGCCCTAGGTAGTGGGATCCTTCCCAGGGGCAAATCGAAACGGGCGCACTCGAACACCGTTTCAGCCCTGGTTGACCCGTCAGATCCATTTCACCACTTTTCGTGAGCCATAGGACAAGCACTAAATGAACGAGCACCCGGATGGCTTGCCAATCTCCATAATGACACAGCACCGATTTCATCCCGAGAATAGGGATGGATTCAACTTACTCACCTCCGTATGACAGATACGGAGGGAGAACCGCCACATGGAGAGAATGAAATAGTGGTGCCGGCTTCAAAAAACATTGAAGCATGCGCCCTATATCCACCCAAAGCACGTCATCTAGGGCACGGGCGATGGCATGGTCTCATGTGTCTTTTGCTGTTGCTCGTTGCTCGTTGCTCGTTGCTTGCCCGCTCTGCCGGTGCCCGTCCAGCCAGTGAGGCCGCGCGGTGCTTTGAATCCCAGGGCTTTGGTCAACGGCCATGTGCCTTGCCGCGGTGGCTGGACGCTTCGTCAAAAGATCCATTCCGATTTGGTCGTGGGCTCTGTTCAAAGCGACAACCGTGGGCGAATGAGCAGCTGGATGTTGGCCATGGGAAGATTGAAAACGTCCAGGTCTAAAGGAACGTGGCGTCAAGGCCTTGATCCCCCCGTGCTCATCCAAATTTGCTCAAGAAAAAGATGGGAAGTTGAGAAATAGGAGGAGCCGCAAGCAAACGGTCCAGTCGTTTCTACAGATACACGTGCTGTCGCGCAGAACCTCTCCCGGGTCAGCGTAGTCGAAGCTCGACTCGTGCCGACCCATACTATCGTCTCGAACAACCACCAAAAAAAAAAAAAAAAAAAAAAAAAAAAAAGGCTGAGACGATAAGAAGGGAAACCGGACCAGGGCATCGGGATTGAACAAGAGTCAAAGACCAGAAGAGGGCACGTGGGCGGCTCAACTAACGATTGGAATCGAAAGCATCTCCCTTATTCTTTTGGGGCGGATCTTGGCTGTTCGAACCAAACCCGTTTTGGAGCCGGCGCGAACTCCGCTCAGACTTCAGCTTTGTCTCATGGTGGAGTTTTGTGCTATTTTCCCTTCTAGAGGGAGTGGGAAGAGTGAGAGCGACATGTGGGAGTGTGTGTCGTTTTTGGTTCGTGATGTTGGGCACGCCTGTACAAGGAAGATCAAAAAAAAGGGGGGGCAAGCTACTAGTCCCGCTCCGGGCATGGCGCGACGGCTTCTGGGCTGTTTTGACGGATGACTCGATGGGCTGGTGAGGCTATCGTGAGCGCCGTCTTGTTTTGCCATGTAGTGACTGTGAGCGAGAGCCATTCTTAGCCGATGATGAGCGGGTGATCGTCGAGCGCCGGCCATGGACGCGACTTGAATACGTACAGTGACTTGCACAAATGTCCATCAATATACAGAGCTGTTTCATGTGCTTGGCGATCCGTGAGATGGTGTTGCTTAGCCTGGCTGCTCATACAATGGTCGAAGCCAACCGTGAGTTGAAAGGGAACGCGTACTTCATTTCGGCACGCTGGGCCAGTCAGTCAAATCTGGATGAATCGCAAAGTGTTTCCTCTGCATCACCCGCATGGAGTGTTAGTTGGACTTGTAACCAGACACGTGCCCTTGCATTGGCCTGGGAATGACTCGAGCATGAAAATGGTTCGCCAAGCCCCCCCAAACCGAAAGTTGTTTAGAGCTTCGGCACTGGCCAACTCGTAAAGAGAAGGCGACGCTTGAATACTTGTGTACCTTGTCATTTGGTGCTTTTGAGCTGAAGCTGAATGTGTGCGAGACGAGGGCTGTGATTGGCTCCCCCACCATGGGCAGAGCAAATCTCCCGATCGAATGATGTGCTTTGATTGGTTTCTGTTCTTTGCGGTGCCTGCATGATGTGAGGATATTAGTACCTTGGCTTCTCTCGTGATGGGCACATTTTGGTGTCAAGGAAAACGGTTCGTTTTCCATGTTTACAGAGGGTATGGTTTCGCCACGACTGTTAACCACACAAATAAATCACCACTCCACGATGTCACGAGAATACAGAAGATGATGTTGAAACGAAGCCTGAAGTCATTCCGTCTATTCCATTTCAGACAGCTCCCACTTGCCGAGCTGCGGTACATGGTCCATTCTGGCGTCTCCAGGCGCCCAACCAGATTGCCAATATCATCGCCCTATCTCGCCTCTCCAGCCTGCAGTCCGTTTCATCGATGCTCAGGCCGCGCAACTGCTGGAGCCGACCGAGATCTACGCCCAGAGCCCTTCCCCACACCCTGGCCAGCCTTCATCTACCGTTTCGAAGCTTCTTGAAGGCACGGGGCATGTGCTACTCACATTAAATGTCAGACCTGTCGTCCTTCTACACGGTTCCAGTTCCGTCTAGAACTTTCAACACCGTGATTCACAAAACATTTTGAGCGTCCAAACCCAGCCAGCTTCATCGCACACGCCCCTCCCCCCCCTACGCCAGATCCACACAAAGAGTTCGAATCGACAAGACGTTCCACCAAAAAAAGGGGGATCCACACGCGGTTCCGTTTTGAACGCTGCTCTGCGTTTTGGCCCAAGACTTTTTCGTCCGGCTCATCTCTGAGGGCAGCAAAAACGATTGGGCACACCCACACCGCATCACACACGCCCCCCCTTTTTTTTTTGAGTCAGTTTTTCGTCGAGCACCATCACGGTAAGGCAGTCGAACGGAGCAAATACGGGGGGTATGTTGCCTGACCCTGTTTACGATACGATACGATAATGGGGCTGAATGATGCATTTTTGACGGGAAATCGTGCGATACCGCTTTTGGTGTCGCACGTTTTTTCTCGGGATGATGAGGTTATGTGAGTTTGATATCCACCTGACGATGAAGGGGTCTTTTTCTGACTTGGTGAACAATGGTGATTGATCGGGGGGCGGTCATCTGGTCGTATCATCATGCGCTTATTTGAGCTATGAGTATTTGCTCCGCAAAGAAAAGAGTCACTGGACGGGACAGAAGAGGCTGAATGTCTTGAACGGTGACGACATTGATTCTCTGCAGGGGAAAAGGGAGATGCTATCTAGAAGGAAGTGGAGAGGGAAAGGGGGGCGTGTTTCGACGAAAACGCCGTGCCATGCCATGGGCGGTTCTCGGTAGTGAAACCGTCCATGTTCACGCCTTCTGCTGCTCCTCGATTACTGTATTATGCCAATCTTTGCCTGAGCAAGATCGAAACGGAGCACGTATCAAATTGAAGAGACGGTCCAAGTGCCGTTCATGGCACGGCAAGCGATGCCGCATCGATTCTAGCACGGTGTTTCGCTTCTTGCGCAATCCTCCCTCACCCCCGGAATATGCATGGACATGTAAAAGCCCTGGAAATCCCAAATCTCGGGTGCCGGTGGCGCGAGCGCGCGCGCACAGCGGGATCGCTGGTGCTTACTGGTTTTTTGACTCGGATTTGTGAGATGGTCTGAGATTCGAGGCTATTCTCGGCTTGGGGAGGCGTAGAGAACAAGGCCATCGGAGAGGAGGACTATGCGAATCATATCGATCAATTTCCCGTGGGTCTATTAGTCCGTAACATATGGAGGACAAAGTACATACATGTATTTAGTCTACGGCACGGGTGATCAGCGATGATGGCGTCGGGTAGAAGACGACTGGAATGGACAAGACCTCCGAAACAAGTCTTGCCTTGGTATCATATCAGATGTCATGTATGCGCTGCTTCCCACATTCACCTACATACATATGGAGTAACAATACCGGCCCGTTCATGCGTGCAACAAACTGTGGATGCTGGCTTATCAATCTGGGATAACAGTGTATCATCGTCTCATTAACCACAATCATGTGTACGGTGCGGTACCTCCAGCAGTGGACTTGCGAGTGAGCAGTGCCTCAGATGATTGGGAGGACGTGCACAAGACCTAAGTAGTCGCCTGTCCAGACCTCCAACCGCAAGAACGCTCGTCCTGTCTCGCGTCTCGTTGGTTGAGCGAAGCACATCGTGGCCGGAGTCTGGCCTGGCCTGCGCGTGCCTTGCATGAACAGCGCTCGTCGAGCGGATCTCATTGGTGGGCTGTTCGATGCAAGGAGAGATTGCCATGTGGTTTGCCTAGTCTTGTTCTTTTTTTTTTTTTTCCTTTCTGTCTTGCGCGAGTTGTTTCCTGCCGGCACCCCCTCCGTCCCTCCCTTCACTTTGCAACTGCGGCCTTCTGTTCGTCATCTGTTTTCCCCCCATGTTGGAGAGGAACGAGCAAGCCTTCGTATTGTACTTTGCAAGCAAACAGCTGAGCGGCCGATACACACGAGAGCTGTGCTCGTGACTCTCGCATTCCCGAATTGTGAGCAGATAAAGAAGGGGATCAGCAGAAGATTGAGTGGGGGGGTTTTGGAAACATGAAGGGAGACGGATGCCATCACGGTCTGATAAACCGCACCGAGTGACTGGAAACCGCTCCGTCACCACATGTCATGTATGTCGCGGCCAGACACGGCGGAAGAGCCAGAGTCCTCCCTTGCATGAACCATGAGAAACCCGAAGCTATCCAGGCTCTTCCCTTTTTTCCTGTGTGTGTTTGACTCGCCTTGCATGAGCTACACCCGCTTCTGCTATTCGCTTCTAGAAAGAGGAAGGGAGGCGGAAAAAAAAAAAAAAAGCCACGTGTGGGAGGCCTGTCAAGGTGAATCGTGGCTGGAGGCGTTTGCGACGGCGCAAGCGGGAGGGCCAGGAACTATCTTTACTTCCGTTTTTCTCTTTTGGAGGGTTGACACACGAGAGCGCCTGTCTGTCCGAAGAGGGTTGATAAGAACAAGCTGATGATATGTGATAGCTTCAACGTCTTTTTGGTGCTAGTACCTATTGATACCACCAACGGCGCACAAAGGGTGCAGATTCGGAAAAAGCAACCTTCTCAAGTGCTCCAGGCTTTGCTCTACATGATACCCATACCCGAACCTGTCATCCCAGTGCACTCCGGCAGTCGAGAGGCAAGGGGGAGAGAGGCTCGACAGGAGAACAGACGAAGTGAGAGACGAGGCGTGTGCCGATATTGGCAGTTGGTCTCCTCCAACCTCTGCCTCCTCTCTGCTCTGCGCTCCTCACGATACGATGCGACAGATACGATGATAGCCCCCTAGGTACTACTTCTCGCGCCATGTCTCGCCCACAATAGCGCGCCTCTGTTCCGCTGTCTGCTCCGAAACCTCGAACGCCAAGGCAACCAAGACCTGAAAGCCCGGCGGCTGGCCCCTCAACATCTCCCTTGTTGCATCATTCAGAGACAGAAGCGGCTGGAGCTGTGTGTTAGATGGCCGCCGTCATGGGCTGTGTTTTTGGATCTTCTGGCCTGGACCCCAGGTCTGGACAGGACTCGGCCTCTTGCACCCCCCTTGCGCTCTCTGTTGGTCCGTCTGTCCAGCTGGTCTCTTGTCATGACGCCTCCTTCTCCCCCCCCCCCTTCCTTCCCCTCTCTCGTCTTTTGTCTGTTCTAGGACTCTTTTGGAGAAGGGTTCGAAGCGCATGCTGGAGTGGGATTTATGACAGATCACAACTATTTCCCCGCATTCCTCTCGCGCCAGCCTTCTTCTCGCGCTGGCCTTCTCCGGTCGAGAGTCGAGAGCTCATTGGCTGTGCCTGTGTGTGTAAGTCTATCGATCTGCACGAACAGGGCGTGTGTGCTTTCGTGTGCCTTGTCACCAGCGTTCTTCGCTATTGTTGCGCGCATCCATCTTTTCAAAAGAGAAAGGAGGCAATTTCTCCTGGAAATTGTGGGCTAATCCGTCACGCTGTCTCCTTCGCTGCTTTTCATCGTGCGTCTGTTCCCCCCCTGCTTCGATAGTTCGCTGCAACCACCCAGGAACGGTAAACGAGCCTGTCCATCTGTCTGTCTGCTCCGTAAAACTGTGGATGCCGCTTCTGCACCCCGTGTTTTTCTGCTCACCGGTTTCCTGGATCGCCGGGTTTTCAAGACGTGAAAAAGGTCCCGTGGATGTTTTACAAAAACTTGGGGTCTTTTCGGCGTTCACTTTCCCCCCTCCAACAGCAACAAAAACGTATGGTTTGAGACAGCGCTGAGACTAGTAGACGCCGATTAGTCGGGTTTTCAATGCCCGACCGAGAAACGACCAACTTCGGGCTCAGCTATTGAACCTGGTGCTAGTTCTGCAGAGGAGGCCAGGAAAGGGAGAGAGAGTCCTGTCTATCAAGTAGCGTCATGGACTTCTGCCGCGCTTACAGCAGCACGTCGAGACGGCGCAGGCTACGGCGGGTGCTAAACTCAGCCACAGCGTCAGAGCTCATCCCTAGTTCAAGAGACGGGATCCCCATGTTGGGATAAAGGGCAGAGAAAGAACTGCCGTGTTCTGGGATAAGGTCTGTGGGCTTCGTGCCGTGCCTCCCGCCTGGCTAAATGGTGACTTGACTCTGGTTGGGTCCACTGGTTGAACTGAGTTGTAGGGAGTACCATCATCTGTCTTCGTAGACTCCCGGAGAAAAGATTCATGGACAGCAGAAAAGCAAGCTGAGGGTACAAAGACTAGCATGAGAAAGCCCCCCCTCCGTCATTCCACGGCCTCGTCCTCGAAAGTCGTACCGTGGCCAATCAAGAGCGTCGAGCAACTTGAAGACAACATTGAACGTCTTCAGGGCAGAGATCGCTAAGCCTACAAGTTACGGGCCTCTTTTCGCACTCGAGGCCCGATATGGATTGAAGCTCCGTGCTTTTGCAAGCTACTGGTATCCCTACCAAGGTGCTTTATGGTTAGGCTGGGCAGGGGTGAGGGTACGTACGCCTGAATGCAGACGGGCTACTGATTTCACGCCTGTATTGCAGCTAATATCTGGAGCTGCCCATGGGGAGGGCGTGGGAAACGCCAATGAGGCCTAATGCTGATCCGTACAGGTAGGCAGTAAGACGGTAGAGAATGTGAGGGTTGGAGAGATGGTGAGATACTAGAAATTAGCAAGGGTCTGTCAGTCTAGAGAGCCTCAACTCTTTGGGGGAGTGGGGGGAAATGGTGCTGTAGCCAGCTCCAGTCAAGACTGAAGCGACCTGAGATGGTCCCCTGTCAAGACACGGCTTGTTGCAGGATGGGGCGTTAGATCTGCTTCGTATTACTTTCTTGGTCTATCCTCATCTTGAGCAACAACGAGGCCGCTAGGCTGCTTTGATCCGGCCTGGTAGGATTCTTTCGTCCCATGTCGGAATGGATGCCATGGCTAGGCTACCTTTAAGCCAGATTCAAGGCTTCCACATGGCGAGCCGAACCAAGAAGCTCGAGATCCTTTTCCTTCTTCTTTTTTTTTTCTTTTTTTTTTTAAACGAAGCAGCAAACCACATGGCCTTGCTGACTGCTAGCTTCTGTTGATGTGCCCTCTAGGACACAGGCCTGGCCACACCCCCCAAGCCGGCATGGGTGTCAGTGTTCTCTTTCAGGAAACAATGTTAATCTGCCCAAGCCGCAAATGTGTCGACGTTGGAACCCAAGGCAGATATCTTGCGGCTGACCTGGAGGGCGGTTCACTTCTCTGGCCTATGAGAGCTGTTGACGGCCGTCTCTCAGCTTCATATGCTGCCGCGTTACCGTTTTGACTAGGACGAACAACGATATAGTGCACGAGGGAGCTGAACGAGATGCCAGGGCTAGTGCTCCTGAAGCTATTTGCAATAGCGTTTTGATCTGCCTCTTCGCCGACGGATGCTCAGGTTGGGGATCATTTGTGATGAGGCTTAGGCCGGGAGATATCACATATGGGACATGTTGATTGCGGTCAAATACCCAGGTGATGAAGCCTCGGGGTCCGGTGATGGTAAATGTCATCTCTTATTCTTTCTTTCTGGGACAAGAGTTTGCAAAGTGGTCTTGCTTACAAGCATCGTATGGAGGACTGATGGGTGGACTCGTTGCGATTAGCTCAGCCAGACGGACGGGTGGGAGGATGACGCCAAGGATCGTGTAGGATTGTGTAGGATTTTGAGACGCTGGCTTATCGACGGTTTGATGGAGCTTGATTGGTGGCGTCTGGATGGGTATCTGCATCGTGTCTCATACCATCTTATGTTGAGAGATTGAACGTTATGATAGCAATACAGCGTGGAGAGGCCAGCCGTCTTACCTTCAGTATGAAGAAGCTTTGTCTTGATGTTGAAGCTTCTTTATATGAGCATCGAAGCACATTCTTGCTGCCACATGCCGTTGCTACGGAGCACAAACGGGCGGCATCTCTTACCATCTGCCAGCCATTGACTGCACAGATCCTATCCGGTAGGATCCCCCTACTGGCCCTACCGGGAACTGGAGGGGAAGAGAGACAGAACATGCGTCGGCATTGTTTATTCTCACCAGCGCTTATCTGACGCTTTCGTCTTACATTTCAACCATCCGTCTCTTCAAGTCATGAAAAGGACGCCCTTGTCGACGCTGTGGTTCAACGGGGTACGGGATGCAGTGAGGACAAAAAGCTCTGGAGAGAGGCACTTACATGCACGTCCCGCATCAGGTCCATCCGTCCACATGGGACATTGATGCTTCTTTCTGCGGGCAAAGAGAAACCGGGCAGCCGGATCTGCGCATCATCATCAGTCGTGTAAGAACACCGCCCTCTTTTCCTTTTCCCTTTCCTTTTCCTTTTCCCTTTCCTTTTCTTTTTTTCGTCTTCTTTGGACTTTGATTGCCCAAACTAGCGGATTCAGTGACTCATGATGGAATTCCACAGACTTGCCGAGAGTGGAAATAGAGTGAACAAAAAAAAAAAAAAGGGAGAGAGGAGCCCGAAGGCGTGACGAATATTTCCGTCGTCGACGCCCGTCCCGCGCAAATCTTTCATCGCAACTTGCACTTTGATTTGCTAGATTGCGTTCTTTGACGCGGCGAGTGGTGGTCAGAACTTACATGTACCCTTGATGCGGCTGATCTGTCAGTTTGATGACATGTATCTCAGGTATATGTCGGGGCGTGAGGAGGATATTGAAAAGCCTCAACTGAGGAGATTGTTGGAGGCTGGCGGGCCCCGTGTGACGGTGATTTGCTCAGCTGGAAGAGAGGCGCCTTGTTCAAGATGGATGGATGGATGGATGGGTGGTGTCTGATCTGTGCTCAGCTCAGCCCTGCCCCTGCCCTGCTTCTGCCTCTCACTCTCTTCCTCCTCCTCTACTCACGCCCTCTCCCTCCCTCTCGAGCTGTCAATCGCCGCCCCGTCTTGATCATCATCGTTCATCGTCATCATCCCAGTCCCGTGTTCGCCAGCGCCTGCGGGCCTCGACGCTTCCCGAGCCACGCTCTGGGCGAATGAGCGCGTGTCCCGGCTGGTTGGACGAGGGGGGCCCCAACGGGATCCAATCACACGGTGCTGCCCAACTTGAAGCTATTCTGGCCCGGCAGCCAGCGCCTGTCACGGTACCCTCCATCTTTGTTTGGCCTGCAGAGCCCCCATTCTGTCGCCAGGCTGCCTCTGTTCTGTTCCGTCTCTTTTGCTCTTCTCGTCTGTTGTTGTGACACACGCCCTCATCCTTGATGGCTTGCGCACCGGCCAATGTCCAACCAAGCAGAATGCATCTGCCAACTCCCAGTTTCCAAAGAGAACAGGACGACGCCCGGATTCCGGTACCGCTCCATCGGGTGACCAGCTTCCCACCTCGATTTTCATTCCTTTTTTTTTTTTTCTCTCCTCTGTTCGTTTGCTCGAACTTTTGTGGTGGCGCTTCCCCCCTTGTTCTGGAAAATGGACTCCCGAGGTTCTGGACATTCCAAATTACCGCCCCGTCAGCATCGACGCCCGTCCTTCAGTCTCAAGCCAAGGATGCTCCATGGGCAACGCCGCTTTTGCAGGTCACGATGCTGATTACTTCCCTCTTCAATCGTTTTGACACGCTCCGAATGGCTGCGGACACGACGCCATCTCGGCGTATTTGCCTGCAGCGAAATTGTCCTCTTGCATGGGCTTTGACGCCACCAAATCACGAACGAGAAAAAGGGATCGGCCTGGTCGATGCTCACCGAGGCTGCAACAGGGAGCTCGGCTCAGCCTTGTTGTGAGAGGGCACGCCCTTTTTATGAATGCTTCGTAAATGTCATGCAACATGTAACCCTGCTGGCCATTGGCTAAGCCTGCATATATGCGCCCAGCCTCTGCTCCTTGGCCGTTTCTCCTTCTCGCGTCTTCGGGGGTTACAACTGATGAGCACTGCTGGGTGTCCCAACGGTGGCTTGCTTTAGCTCTTATGGTGAAGATGGTAGGTTACTGGTTTCATTCATGCTGTGTCCCTTGGCGGCTGTTTCGTGTAGCCAAGTCAATCTAAGCAATGCGCGTCTGGGAACCTTTGATGAGAACAGACAGGTCACTGAGCACAGCGAGCCGGGACCATCATTGTATTGTCTGGCGTCCTACAAGAGGCAAAAACCTGGCGTCGAACTCCTTTTACCGACTAGTACTGCCTTATTTACCGTTACCTGGGAGAAGTTGCCTGCATTGCGGCGTGCCAATCAACAGTGGCTCCTATTGGAAGTTGACCTGTCATGTTTCTTCGAGGTGAGAGCTTGAGTCTCGAATCCTGCGCAATAGGTAGGACTACTTGTACGCCATGGAGGGAGGGGGGAATCCATATGAGGCCTGGTTGGTGCTTCGTATACCTTGCCTTGCCTTGCTACACACCTGCATATGCCTGCCCAAGTACTGCTTTACCTAGGTAGGGTATATGGGACACAGCTTATATCTCCTGCAATGCAATGTGTGGATGAGCATGTGTGTGCGCGTGGCGCTCTTCAACCCGATGTGAATCCTACGCGGGGGGAAAAGAGGCAGTAAAGCAAGTGGACAGATTGCATTGCACGGCGAAATGAGCCACACAAAACTGCTGTCACATATCAGACAGTATTGGTGAGGAGGCAGGCGTTTTTGGCCAGATTGGTTGGCTCTCGGCGGCTCCTTGTGCATGATGGGAGGAAGCGGTTCCTGCCTCCTTATTTCTTATGTAGGATTTGTGTCAGCATGGAGTGAAATGAGGCTGCTTGGAGGAGGTGTGTGGTGAGGAGATGAGGAGATGACAGGTGTTTGTTGTTTTTGTTGTTTTTGGTTTTGGGGGATGGCTAGAGGTCGTGTGGTTGTTGATACCTGTATTGGCGAGGCGAAGACACCGTGGTAATGAAGTTGGGCTGGTTGAGTTGAGACGATTGCTTCGAACAAAGCTGCCGTCTTGATGAGTCGGCGAGACTTCTGACGTGGATGGCATGGGTAAAGACAAACAACTGTGCCAAGTTCGCTCCGACCCCGTATCAAAGTCTCTGCCGTTGATGAGAGAATTGGCAGACAACACAGCTTGTTTCCTTCTCTGCCGCCCATCCTAACCAGAGAGCATTCATCTTGGCCCTGTTCGACCACAACAACTTCCAGAGAGTATTGTAGTATTGTCTAAGAAGCCCGTGGCATTGCGTGGCGAGATGAAAGGGGCCTGGTAAAAAGTCATTTCTCAGAGGATGATTCCACAAGGACGATATACCCCTTGATCGTCTCTGCTGGATGGCGAGTTCAAGATGTGAGAAACCCTCATCGACTCCTCCAGTTCCATAGACGCAGTTGGTCCTTAATTCTCTGGTTTGTATGTTGAGCATCCACAAAGTTCAACTATGAAGGTAATACCAAACAAGAGATAGGTAAGAGGTTCATAGGTGGTTAGTTTCCACTCACTCACCATCTCAATGGAGTCGTGATAACCTAGCGAACGCTTCAGACAGGAGTGTCTGCAACTCGAGAACCGTAGGCCTCACTGTAATGAATTCGCATCATGGACTCGGTCAGGTGGACTTTCGTTGCCACAAAGACTTGCCATCTAGGCCAAAACGCTTCGTACGGCCCTAGGAATATACTCTAAACTATCGTATGTAGGCGGTGAGTATGGACTTTTTCGTTGAATACTCGATTCGACAATTCAGTAGCAGCGACGGATACCATTGCTGTGTTGCATTCCATCATGACTATATGACGTCCTCTAGGCCGGTGTGGGATGGCATCACAAGTCAAATGTTCGAAATCGCGAGCATCATATGATCAAGAGGCTCACTAGAAGATGGAGAGACAACATAGATGGACGGATACGTGAACAGACACAATAGACATAAGGCACTAGCAATGTGCTTTAATTGACGATAAGAGTGTCGAGGCCTACCTGTTTGTTCTTGAGACCTACCCTCTCATCATTTCGAAGTGTTTGTTTATTCGTTTGTAACTGGTTCAGAATCCGCCTTCCCAACTCCAGTGTAAACAGACCCCTTTCAAAATCCAATTCCAAAGCACAGGGATATACAAGTCACCGTAAACTCCTGTAATGCTTCCGTGCCCCTCCATTCCCCCAACGCCAAGATAGTAATATTGAAACCTATAACCGTGAACACCGCCGACCAGCCAGCCACTGTGATAGGGGTGGCACCAAAAGAAGGACCGAGACAAAAGGTGAGTGCAAAGGGTGATGGACGAAGCTCGAGAAGAGTGCAAGATGGACAAGCACGCTTTAGTCGTCTGAATGCCGCTCCGGAGACCGGGCTCTGGTTCGAATGCGAAACTTCTCCTTAAGCTTGGCTGTGAGGTGGGCCCTCTGGCCTCTCTCACGCTCTGCATCGTGGTTGCTCGATTCCTGAGCCCCTGTTTCGCTCTGGCGATTCGTCCGCATCTGGCGAAGTGCTGCTATTTGCTCCTCCCGCGTGGCTTGTCGCAACCTGTTGATGTCGAACAGGCGAGAGAGCCTGTTGCGGTGGTGACCGTGAGTGCCCTCGTCATCCTCACCGTCCAACGCCAAAGGAGGCGGCAATGTGGAATTCCTATTGTAAACAGTCCTGTCGATGGCCGCATCTTCAGCGTCGGGAGCGGCATCGTGGAGGTCAAGCCGACTATTTCAGTGCTTGTTAGCAACCTGCGATGCGAGCCGGGAATTGAGGGGTAGGACAAAACTCACCACAAAGGACATGTGCCGGAGACGTTGACAAGCCAGGGGTCGATGCAGGTCGGGTGGAACTTGTGATTGCAGGGCAAGACTCTCATATCTTCGCCTTCCCTAAAGTCTTCGGTGCAGATAGAACAGCCCGCGTTTTCGGGAGGAGGAGCGGCATCAGCAGCACCGCGCGACTCTGCGACTGGAGGGGCATCACGAGCCTCGTCGTGACCCGTCGCTCCCGTGACTCCCGTGGCTCCCCTGGAAGCCTCATGCCGTGGGTCGTTGGTGAAGATGGAAGATGACCGCTGAGTTCTGCCATCGCCAGTAGTGGCTGCGTCCAGCTCCAGGTCGGGATCCGGCTTGGCCGAGTCCTGGTTGTTCTTGAACTTGACAATGGGGAGCGTCTCGAGAACGGCCATGGCAAGCCCCCTTGCGCGGCTCTGCCGAGGTCGATTTCCCAGAGCCCGCCGGGGGCCGTACCTTTCGGGGTGTCGCTGAGCCCTGACGACGCCGGTGATGATGATTACGACAAACAAGATGGCAATGAGGGCGGTGATGGTGTAAAGAATGGCCATGGCGACCGTCGAGTTGTTGCTACCTCCGCTGGGATCGCCAGAGCCATCGCTTGATGCGTTTCCCGTAATGGAAACATTGACCAGCCGCCCGGTAGCAGTGCCGTTGAGAGAGTTGAGGACACCCTGGGCCTCGCCACTGTCGGCCATGGAGAGGATGTTGGAAAACGACGGCGGGCTCCCGAAATCGAGACTGCACCAGGTGCTGGCAAGCGAGTAGAGGACGATGGCCTTGGGACCTTGGGCAATGATGTCGTTGAGCATCTCGTCGGTGCTGATGAAGGTATCTGACGAGGGATGGTCGCACGACAGATAGGCGACATCGTTGGGCTTTGTGACCTTGTTAAAGTTGGACACGTCGGTGGCAATCATGACGCCGGTGATGTTGATGGACTTTTGTCTGCTCGTCAGCGTTTGGGCCATATCAAAGTCCTTGCAGGACAAGAGGCTCTCCATACCTGGGAAGGATTGCTTGACTGGTTCGGACCCGCGTTCGGAATGACAGGAATGACGGTATATTGGATCGGGTCCGCCTGCCCGTCGGGTGCCGACAGGTTCATCTGCAGCGCATTGTTGGTGGCCCAGTCTGGAGGGACGTCGGTTTGAGGCGTGGTTGAGACGTTGTTGTCCGTGGCCGCAGCGGCGACGCCCAAGAGGCCGAGAACGGCCGGCATGTGTAGATGCATCTTTGTCTCGCGCGTGCGCGCGCGTGTGTGCGCAGGTAAGATGGATGTAGATGTAATGGCTGTCTATGTATATCTTGGCCCTCAAGAAGAGGCGATGGGCTGGTGCGTAGGGTGAAGCTTCGCGACGGTCAATTTGGTGGTTGGTGGCGGGTCCGGTATGTCGAAGTCGAGGTAGTTCGTTGACTGCAGATGTTTGTTCGAGACGCTGCGGGTGAGAATCGAGCAGCTATTTTGCGATGGAGAGAGAGAGAGAGAGATGGAGAGAGCTTCGTCCGTATGGCAATGCGAAATTGATGCGGTCCTACCTGCGGTCCAGCTCTTGACAGCGGCGGCGAAGGCTCTCTGTTGCTCCGAAGCAGGCGGGCATCAGTCGCCTCGCTCGGTGTCTGGGCGCATCTGGCGACGCAACAGGCGCAGCCCGACAAGATCCGCCTCTAAGTCTGTCAGGAGCGACGGCGGCAAGACGCACAACACACAGAGAGCGAGAGAGACTCAGATGGCGATGCGATGCGAACCCGGCGCTGGAGGTTTGTCGATTCTGAGCATAGACGAGGTAGGTAAGGTATGGAACATTGAAGAGGGGACGTGAGACGGCTTTGAATCTTTTTTGGCGTCGCTTCGCCGGCCGCCGTGCATTAAGCCATTCCTCTCCGCGATCAGCGATCAGCCACCGCCGCAAGAAGCAGCTCCAGAGGTGGACGGATTGATGGCCCGCCTCGTCCGGGGCGGCGGAAAATAGCTCCAGCGGACTGCGGCTAGCAGAAAGTCAACCAAGATTATACGCTCGAGAGTGGCTGTTTGCAGTGCTGACTGCCTGTGACTGGACCGAGGTGCCCATGGATGCTGTGCTGAGACCGGGATTGATGGACGCAACTGGTTGGGCGACTCGAAAACAGACTTTGCCTGCTTTAGCGGTCTGTCGCCGTCATGCGAGCAAGCACCGAACCACGAGGAGGCGCCGTGAGGGATTGGGTTGATTGCATTTGGAATTGCCGGGAGGCGATGCCCGAGCTGGTGTAGCTGCATCTCCTTATTTAGAGCACAAGATCTAGATACTAATGCCGCAATTTGTAAACACGTCGTTTGAAAGATTCCAATAGATCTGCTCAAAACGCATTCTGCCTCGAGGAGAGCAGAGCAGGTGACGAGGATCGTAAGCAAGCCACCGCTCTTACTGGGCACATAGCCCGACATGTCGCTGTGCGCAGCTCACGCATTCGGGATTTCAGTTGTGCCAGCGCTTCTGATTGGCAGCATTGAGCCGCCAACAGGTCGACGGGATTGCGCATCCTCCCCGGAGTCCGTACGGGACACACGGGACACACGGGACATGGCCGGGCCAAGGCGTCGTGTGCCATTGAGTCTGCACGACGGCTACAGGCTGCCATGTGCCCTTCTTCATCTCTCTGAGCGCGATTCCAAACGCTTCGAATCCAAGATGTGCATTAACCAGAACAGCGAGCCAGAGTTTCTTTCGCGTAGTTCCATCTCGCGAATCTCTGCTCCATTCCCTGTTCGGCACCCATCCGGAGGCGAGCGAGGGGCGTTGCTTTTATTATAGCACGGCCCCATCGCCGCTTAGCAACATGACATGACCCAACGACCGCTATAGCCAGGCATGTCATCGCATTACTCATTCAGCTAAGCCCGGGCGGGCGCATTTGCTTTGGAAAGGCACAATTCTGGAACCAAGGGCTTGACCTTCGGAATCCGGGATGGAATCCACCAGTCGGTCGTACTGGGCCAGTTACCGCGGTCAAGTTGTGCCGTATACTGTAAAAGCCGCAAAGCGCTTCGTGTTGTGTCCTGCACAACCAAGAAGAATGAGTAATCGGTCTGAATAGAGCAGTACCTTGGCCTCCGCGAGGAGAGATGAAATCTTGACGTAGCATTCGATACACTTCACGGGCAGAGGCTCAATATCTTGTCTCCAAAGGGGGAATGACTGCTGATGCGGGCAGATACGGATGCAGATTGTATTAGATGACACAAATGCAAAACCCGATGCCCAGTTGCACCTGTCTGGCCTACAAGAAACGAAAGAAGACGTCGCAAAGTATGGACTTCTGATCGCTTCACAGCTGAAGCAAGCAGAGATGGCCAAGACGGAAATATGTCACCAGGTCTTCAAATGTTGAATCGCTTCAACACTCCTCAGCCTCAACGTGGACCCTGAAATCCCCTACTTGTGGCTTGCTTGAAACGGAGTGGCTTGCCGCTCAATAGCACTGGAATGGAACGTCGAAAATAAGGTACCGGCTACCTGGGATCAAGGCTCGCTTCACGGCACCTCCCGCCTCTTGACAGCAACGACTGCGGAAATGCCCAGAGTACTCTGTACATACCTCAGCGCCAGGCGGCCATGATGATCAGCAGGACGCGTTACCTGCCGCAGGCCAGAGTTACCTTACAATATGTACACCTCAGCCCTCAGGCACTGGCACCGCTGAAACTGCCCGCTAACTGGAGAGGCTAACGCGGCGTAACGGGTCCCGCCCGGCTCCCTCTTGCTTTTGGAAATGCTGGCCAGTCCCCTGGAGGCATCAACCACCTACTTGTCCCGTATCACCACCAGCATCGCGGCCATTCGCTCCTCGTCTCCCAGCCGCGGGACCGCCTGTGCGACTTGTCAACTTCGCTGCGAGGTCCTTCGTCCCGCCTGTCTGCCGTGATCCTCGCCCTCACCCTCGCCTCGCCTCCGAACCGCACAAACAGACGACGCAATCGATGGACCACGCCCAAGGGTCCTAACTTCCCGCGTCTCTCCCCCGGCGATTGTCTGTCCTGCCCTGCCTTGTCCTCTCCCCCCGGTCCGCCTCATGAGCTCCCTCAAGTTCGTCGTGTCCTCTCTGGACGCCATTGCCACCTCCAAGGATGCCCAGCGCAACAAGCAGCTGGCCGACTTGACCAAGACAGCCCTGGATGCCATCAAAGAGCAGGACCAGCTGCCCGACCCCGAGATTGTCTTCGCGCCTCTGCAGCTCGCGACCAAGACCAACAGCCCGCAGCTCACAACAACAGCCCTCGACTGCATTGGAAAGCTGATATCCTACTCGTACTTCTCGCTGCCCACCAAGGATGACGCACCCAAAGAAGGCGCCGCGCCGGCCCCCCCGCTGATCGAGCGAGCCATCGATACCATTTGCGACTGCTTCCAAGGCGAGACCACCGCCGTCGAGATCCAGCTGCAGATTGTCAAGTCGCTTCTGGCCGCTGTCCTGAACGACAAGATAGTGGTTCACGGCGCCGGCCTGCTCAAGGCTGTGCGCCAGGTCTACAATGTCTTTTTGCTCTCGCGGAGCACGGCCAACCAGCAGGTCGCGCAGGGCACTCTCACCCAGATGGTCGGCACCGTCTTCGAGCGAGTCAAGACCAGGCTTCACATGAAGGAGGCCAGACTCAGCCTCAACAACCTCAACCACGGCGCGAGCAATGTCACCTTTGACCAGTCCGAGATCGCCAATGGCACCCAGCACAGCGACGACAACGACGAGGCTTCGCCTGCACCGCCCGAGAGCACCGATGCTCCTCCGGAAGAGCCGGCCAATGCCGCCAAGCTCACGCTCAAGGACC
This sequence comes from Trichoderma ghanense, assembly GCF_004382785.1. Lineage (NCBI taxonomy): Eukaryota > Fungi > Ascomycota > Sordariomycetes > Hypocreales > Hypocreaceae > Trichoderma > Trichoderma ghanense. The sequence goes on along the minus strand of NW_027395665.1, from coordinate 1,314,196 downwards.
TGGAGCACCGCAAGAGCTTCGACGATTCCACCCTCGGCGATGGACCGACCATGGTTACACGGCTCAAGTCGGACAAGAAAGACGAGAGTGACGTGTCCGTGTCGGGGCAGTCTGGCCCGCAAGAAGACAGCGATGCGCTGGATGCCGAGGACGAGGTCTACATCCGAGACGCCTACCTTGTCTTCCGGTCCTTCTGCAACCTGTCGACCAAGGTTCTGGCGCCCGACCAGCTCTTCGACTTGCGCGGCCAGCCAATGCGCTCCAAGCTGGTCTCTCTACATCTCATCCACACCCTCCTAAACAACAACATCGCCGTCTTCACATCGCCCCTCTGTACCATCACGAGCTCCAAGAGCAACGAGCCCACCACCTTTCTTCAAGCCATCAAATTCTATCTTTGCCTTAGCATCACGCGGAACGGAGCCAGCTCGGTGGACAGAATCTTCGACATCTGCTGTGAAATCTTTTGGCTCATGCTCAAGTACATGCGCCCCTCATTCAAGGTAGGCCAGACCCCTCTTCACCCCGGTCGTCATTGTCGAAGTACGTCGATGCGCATGTTTCAGAGGGCTCACTCCATTCTAGAAAGAAATCGAGGTCATTCTCAACGAAATCTACCTGGCCCTCTTGTCCCAAAAGAACGCGCCCCTGACGCAAAAGCTGTACTTTGTTTCCATTCTGAACCGTCTTTGCGCCGACCCTCGTGCCTTGGTGGAGACCTATCTCAACTACGACTGCGACCAGTCGGTAGAGAACATCTTCCAGACCGTCATTGAAGACCTGTCCAAGTTTGCGACGGCGCCGGTCACGATTACATCGATCCACGAGCAGGCATATGAGGAGTACAGGGCGAAAACAGCGCCCGCCAGCGAGTGGCAGCTCAAGGGCATCTTGCCTCCTTCACTCACGGTTGCGCATATCGCTCCGCATCAGGAGAATGAGCCCGACTACCCCAAGGAATATGCGATCAAGCGGCTATCACTAGAGGCCCTCGTCGAGACACTCCGCTCCTTGGTCAACTGGTCCGCCCCTGTGCGCTCAGACAATGAAAATGCCCGTCCGGATGGCGATACGAGGGCCTCCTTCGATGAGCTGCGGCCGTCAATCGACCCCACGAGCGAGAGTGCATCCCGGCTCGACACGCCTCTGCCGCCTTCGACCCCCGTATTGGAGGATGACCCCGATTACCTGAGCAAGGAAAAGGCTAGGAAAACGGCTCTGATGAAGGGAATCAGGCAATTCAACTTCAAGCCCAAGAAGGGCATTGAACTCTTGATCCGCGACGGCTTCATCCCGAGCGACAGCCCCAAGGATATCGCGACTTTCCTGTTGAATGAGGACAAGCTGGACAAGGCACAGATTGGCGAGTATCTCGGTGAGGGAGACCAGAAGAACATTGAAACCATGCACGCGTTTGTCGACTCCATGGACTTTACCAAGAAGCGATTCGTCGACGCTCTCCGCCAATTCTTGCAGTCGTTCCGCTTACCGGGAGAAGCGCAGAAAATCGATCGATTCATGCTCAAGTTTGCTGAACGCTATGTACTGGGCAACCCCAATGCCTTTGCCAACGCCGACACGGCATACGTGCTGGCATACTCTGTCATCCTCCTCAACACCGATCTGCACAGCAGCAAGATTGCCAAGAGGATGACCAAGGAGGAGTTTATCCGGAACAACGCGGGCATCAACGACAATGCCGATTTGCCTCACGATTACCAAATCTCCATCTACGAGGAGATTGCCAACAACGAGATCGTCCTCAAGAGCGAGCGCGACGTTGCAGCCGCCCAGGGCAATCTCCCCACCCAGCCGAGTGGCCTGGCTGCGGGCCTGGGACAGGCATTCTCCAATGTCGGGCGTGACTTGCAGCGAGAGGCTTACATGCAGCAGTCAGAAGAGATTGCATTGCGCTCGGAGCAGCTGTTCAAGAACCTGTTCAAGAGCCAGCGCCGAAACGCCTCCAAGATGGCACCCAAGTACATCGAAGCAACGTCCTTCAAGCACGTAGAGGCCATGTTTGATATCACCTGGATGTCCATCTTCTCGGCGCTCTCAGGCCAAATGCAAAAGGCACACAACCTCGAGGTGAACAAGCTGTGTCTGGAGGGCATGCGGCTGGCGACCCGCATTGCTTGCCTCTTCAACCTCTCAACACCTCGAGAGGCGTTCATCTCCGCGCTCCGCAATGCCACAAACCTGAATAACCCGCAGGAGATGCAGGCCAAGAACATTGAGGCGCTTAAAGTCATCCTGGATATCGCTCAGACCGAGGGCAACGTCCTCCAAGAGTCGTGGAAAGACATCCTCATGTGCATTAGTCAACTGGATCGCCTGCAGCTCATCTCTGGCGGCGTCGACGAGAGCGCCATCCCGGACGTTTCTCAGGCGCGCTTCATCCCCCCCTCGCGCGCCGGAACATCGGAATCCCGCTCGTCCATGCAGCTGAAATCCCGGCCGCGACAGAGGTCTGCAACTGGCCCGCGAGGCTTCTCCAACGAGATTGCTCTCGAGAGCCGCTCGGATGAGCTTGTCCGAAGCGTCGACCGAATCTTCTCCAACACGGCAAACCTCTCTGGCGAAGCCATGGTGTACTTTGCCAAAGCCCTGACCGAGGTTAGCTGGGATGAGATCAAGGTCTCTGGCTCCAACGACTCTCCTCGCACATACAGCCTACAAAAGATTGTCGAGATCAGCTACTACAACATGAACCGTGTTAGGTTCGAATGGAGCAATATCTGGGTCGTTCTCGGCGAGCACTTCAACCAGGTTGGCTGCCACAACAACATGAACATTGTCTTCTTCGCTCTGGATTCATTGCGTCAGCTGTCCATGCGGTTCATGGAAATCGAAGAGCTTGCGGGTTTCAAGTTCCAAAAGGATTTCCTCAAGCCCTTTGAGCACGTCTTGTCCAACTCGCACAACATCACCGTCAAAGACATGGTGTTGCGCTGCCTCATTCAGATGATTCAAGCCCGAGGCGACAACATCCGCTCCGGTTGGAGGACCATGTTTGGCGTCTTCACCGTTGCTGCCCGAGAGCCGTACGAGAGCATTGTCAACCTTGCGTACGAAAACGTCAACCAAGTGTACAAGGAGAAGTTCGGCGTCGTGATCTCACAGGGAGCGTTTACGGATCTCATTGTCTGCTTGACGGAATTCTCAAAGAACCTCAAGTTTCAGAAAAAGAGCCTTGGCGCTCTGGAGCTGCTCAAGTCCATCATCCCAACAATGCTCAAGACTCCAGAGTGCCCGCTGTCGACTGCGGCATTGGCCAATTCCAGTTCTGAAAACGGCGCCGTGGACCCGGCTCCAGGCGTCAACAAGAAGGCGCAGACAAAGACGTCGTTGGAAGAGGGTTACTGGTTCCCGGTACTCTTCGCCTTCCACGATGTGCTGATGACTGGGGAGGACCTCGAGGTTCGTTCAAACGCCCTAGAGTACTTTTTTGCCGCGCTGCTCAAGTACGGAGGCGGCTTCACCCAAGCCTTTTGGGATATTCTCTGGCGACAGCAGCTGTATCCCATCTTCATGGTTTTGCGTTCGCGGCCAGAAATGACCAATGTCTTGAACCACGAAGAGCTGTCTGTGTGGTTGTCGACCACGATGATTCAAGCCCTGCGCAACATGATCACGCTGTTTACGCACTATTTCGACGCCCTCGAGTACATGCTGGACAGGTTCCTGGAGCTGCTGGCCTTGTGCATCTGCCAGGAGAACGATACAATCTCTCGGATCGGTAGCAACTGTCTGCAACAGTTGATCTTGAAGAATGTCACCAAGTTTAACCAGGTGCACTGGACCAAGATTGTCGGGGCGTTCTGCGAACTCTTTGACCGGACAACGGCGTATCAGCTCTTTACCGCGGCAAACATGGAGGCTGCTACTGCCTTGTCGCTGTCATCGCCCAACGGACTGGAGTTTACTTCGCCCCTTAGCCCAACTACTGGCGAAGTTCCCACCGGTGATGAAAAGTCGCTCAAGATCAACGGCGGCGATGATCATAGCGCTGCTTCCGATACCGAGTCTATCCACCATCCGACACTACACAAGCTCGACGACGATGAGTCGCGGACGCCGACGGCAAACACCAACGGGCAGCAGCTGGAGGAGTTCAAGCCGTCTTCCACTCTTCAGCAGCAGCCTGTCGTGGTGACTGCAGCCCGCCGGCGGTTCTTTAACCGCATCATTTCTCGCTGCGTCTTGCAGCTGCTGATGATTGAGACGGTCAACGAGCTCTTCAGCAACGACACCGTCTATGCCAACATTCCCTCCACCGAGCTCCTGCGGCTCATGGCTCTTCTCAAGCGGTCCTTCCAGTTCGCACGCCGCTTCAACGAAGACAAGGAGCTTCGGATGAAGCTCTGGCGCGAGGGCTTTATGAAACAGCCTCCCAACCTGCTGAAGCAAGAAAGCGGTGCTGCGGCGACGTACGTATCGATCCTCTTCAGGATGTTCGTCGACGACGCGCCGGAGCGACTGAAGAGCAGACCCGACATTGAAGCCGCCCTCGTGCCGCTGTGCGAAGACATCATCACGGGCTACTCGCTGCTCGCGGAGGAGAGCCAGCAGAGGAACATCATCGCCTGGCGGCCGGTCGTCGTCGACGTGCTGGAGGGCTTCGCCACGTTCCCGGAAGAGGCCTTCAAGGCCCACCTGCCCTCGTTTTATCCGCTGGCCATTGACCTGCTGCAGAAGGACCTGACGGCGGATCTGCGCGGCGCGCTGCTCGGGGTCCTGCGGAGAGTGGGCGAGGTGTCGCTTGGGATCGAGGGCATGACGAGGGCTGGGGACAAGAGGAGGGAGAGCACGACCAGCACCAACGCTGAGGAGGCTGCTGGCGGGTCGGAGGCTGCGGCACGGAAGATGCTGTGAGTCGGTTCAGGGGGGGCATGACGCGGAAGGATGATGTATTTGGCGTTGAGGCGGGTTTTAGAATGTTTTCGCTCTTCTTTGTTCTTTAAAAAAAAAAGGCACCATTTTGCGTGTGTATGTCGAGGAAAGGTATGCCTGTCCCGTTATGTAGGTCCCTAAAAGAACGTTTTAATGCTATGATGTGTCATTTCTCCCGCATGCAGTACAAAGGTCCTTCTTGTGCCAGCTATTATTACATGCTAATTCTAAAGGACATGCATCTTTACTGCTCGGATACATGTAGACAATTCTACGTTCCAACAGGCAGAAGATGGGATCTCGCTTTCAACCCAGTATCTCGCTGATATACGCTCGCAAAGGCTCAGCCTCCTCCTCGACAGTCCGATTCGGCAACCCCCTCAACGCCTCCCTCAACTGCCCATCCTCCGCAGCCGCGACCCTCACCAGCGTCCTCACGATGCTCTTCTCCTCGGCATCCAGCCCCGCCACGCGCATCACGCTCACAAACGTCTCGAAGAAGTCAATCAGGTTCAAGTGCATGAGGGCGTCGTCCGTCTTGTTCACCATGCTCAGCGCGGCCCACTGCAGGATTCCTCGGCCGAGGGCCTGCGCGGCGGCGTCGGGGAGGGGGAACAGCTCCGGGAAGGAAGTCTGGCTTATGGCGCGGATGTTGAGCGTTGCGAGGCGTGTGAGGAGACGGAGGAGGCGGCCCTGAGAGAGCGAAGTCTGGTGTCTTGGTCTGGTTGGGGGAGTGGTTGTCGTCGTCTCAGGGGAGCACAGAGTGGTGATGCGTTCGAGGATGGGTCGCTCAAGGAGGATCAAGCGCCATAGGCGTCCGTGGCCGGGCATGCGCCGTCTGTTGGCGGCGGCGGCGGGGGGGAAGACTTGGAAGCCATGGATACTACTCCCGGTTGGGTTGCTGCTGGGTGGTTCGCGGACGATTTCGCAGTCCGTCTCCAAGAGGTCGCCGAGGACTTTTGCCGCGCGCTCACCGACGCCGACGTCTGGGCTCTCGAGCCAGCGCGTGACGAGGGCGTCGACGACGTCGGGAAAGGTGCTCAGGAGGGCGACCTCTGTGGGCGTCTTGGCGGCCTTGTGGATGATGGCGAGGGCGAGGAGGTTGGCGCCGGGGAGGGGCGAGGCGAGGGCCGCGAGGAGGGAGGGCGGGTCGGCGATGGTGAGGGTGCGGGTGAATGTCAGGGGGGAGAGGAGCTTGATTGTGAGGGAGAGGAGGGGGGACGGGTCCTGGGTTGTGGTTTTGAGGATGCGGGTGAGGGGGGGGAGGACGGCTGGGAGGAGGGGGGGGATGTTTGATTCTGGGAGGGTTGTTTTGTTAGCGGTTTGGACGTTTGAAGATGAGAGAGGGTGATGATACCTGTGAGCTGGAGCTCGATGTCGTCGAGGAGCTTGAGGTTGAAGGGCAGGGAGGCGTCGTTTTCGAGGCTCCGGAGGTGAGTCTGGAAGTCGTCGAGGCCGGAGATGGGATGGCTGTCTGAGGCGCCGTTGGGGATGACTCGGTCAGACATCTTGATGGGCCTTGATCAAAGACCGTCTTGTCTTTGTTGAAGAGACTGCTGATTGTTTTTCCTTTGTGATGCCGGAAATGTGAATAAGTTGCTATGTGCAACTCGAGATATCGTGGACAAGTACAATTTTATATGATTTCCAGGGTAAGCCGTCACACGTTGGCAGGCAGATGCGCTGACGGCAAGAAACAGAACGGGCAGTCAAAAGCTTCCCGGGCAAAGGGTGGGGCAGCGTCATAATAGCGGAGGAAATTCCGCTCCCCGCCATGACCTTTTCTTTTTTTTTTTTTTTTTTTTTTTTTTTTTTTTCTTGTCGCTGTGGAAGGTTTGGCGCTACTACATCAATTCGAGTTTCATCAGCCCATTCTTTTCTCCTGTCAAAAAAAAAAAAAAAAAACACCAAAGCTTAGCACGTCGCATTATACTCGAGGAATAAGCTGGTACAGACCAGTTCAGCGCTTCGTTTCATTCTTACAACTGGAACCCCGCACGGGAAAGCGATCTGGAAACGAATCTCGATTGGGAAGTGACGCGATAGCGGCGGAACTTGAGCTGAGCTGAAATGTCAGCAAGAGGTGGTGGAGGTGGTCGAGGAGGAGGACGAGGAGGACGAGGTGGAGGCAGAGGAGGACGGCCAGCGCTGCCATGGGATGACACAGACGAGCCTGATGCCCGGCCCTCTGAGCTGTTCCCGGTGAGTTTAAGAAGAATTCCTCAATGAATGGTTGTCAGAGAGAGAGGGAGAGAGAGAGCTTCAACTAACAAACAACTTCGTCCAGCCCCGAGAAGTTCCCACGCCTCGCCCCCTCACGACGACCGAATACAACGGCGTGCAGTGCTTCCTCCTCCTCCGCCACCAAATCCACTCCTCGCCCCTCTACACCTCCAAGCGCACCTCCCTCCTCGATCCCACCGCCCCGCGCAAGATCTACGGCCGCGAGCAGATGAACGCCCTCTACGACGTCCGCAGCAAGGCCTCGGTCGACCCCTTCGCCGCCATGCCCACCTACTCCCAGCGCTTCGCCCGCCCCGAGCGCGCCCTGCCCGAGTGGTCCGCCCGCCCCGTCTGCCGCGAAATGTTCCCCGCCGAGCTGCTCGACACCATTGACGCCGCGGACGCCGCGACCGGCGCGCGCAAGAGGCGCCGCCTCGAGCTGAGCAAGGTCAGCGCCCTGCCCAGCGCCGAGGAGGCCTTTGGCATGCCGTCGGCCCTCGAGGGCGAGGACGACGAGGGCCCGGTGGATGGGAAGAATATCCTGGAGAGGCTGGATGCGCTGCGGGACGACGAGGGTGACGACGCGGTCGATTTGGATGATGACGAGGGGCTGGAGGAGGAGGAGGAGGACGAGGTGTACGATGATGAGGATGCGGGCGATTACGATGCCGAGACGTACTTTGACAATGGCGATGAAGGAGGGGACGACTATGGGGATGGGGATGACGGCGAAGCAACATATTGACGCGTCTTTACTCAGCAGAGGACGCTTCTTGACTCTTTCTACCTCTCCTCTGGCATTGCTAAAGAGCCTTGGCAATGGAACGATGTCTTGGTGGAAAAAAAGCCGTTATTCGAGCATTCGTTCATACTACTTACTCAAACACATTTGTATATATACACGCTTATACCCTTCACTTGGCTTCGTGCCTCCAGGATGAGGCACAAATTACAACAAAAGTGCACAATCAGGGGCTTCTTTCAGATGCCGTTTTTCACATTACCAGAGGGCTAATTGCCCCTACATTCCATCGCCTTGATGTTCTCCAGTTACTACCTTCCATGGCCATCAACTTCCGGACCACGACGACGACTGAGTAGACTTCTCAGACACCCTGTCGTACCTATGCCATGCTCAGCCGCAAACGAGCTCTTGTACAGCAAGCGCCGCCTAATGAATAAACCCAAAAAAGCAAAACAAATACATCTTCATTTTACATTGAGAGAAAAGAGGAATCCCCAGGCCCCCAAAACTTTAAAGAAACCCCCCCACACACCATGTCTCGGTAAAAGCCACTTCATGAAACAACGCCAGAGTACAGCCCGGTATCCAAGAAGCCCGACTGCAGCCGCGACAGCCTCTCCCTCGTGTCGGCAATCTGCGCCGCCTGCGCGACAATGGCGCTGCCCATCTCGCGCAGCGCGGCGAGCACCTGGCCGAGCTGGTCCTGCACGGGCGCGCTGCTGCTGCTGTCGCGCAGGCTGCGGATCTGCTCGTACAGCCCGTTCTCGACGCCGGGCATGTCGCGCTCGATCTGCGACCGGTACTCGTCCAGGCGCTTCTTGTACTTTTCGACGTCGTCGCAGATGCGGTTGAAGTACGTGATGAGGTCCTGGGCGCTGGCGTGCGCCGACGAGGCGTCGGACGAGTTGGCGTCGCCGCCGCCGCCGGGGGGAGGCGGGCCGGCGAAGAGGCCCGTCTGGTGGTAGTGCGTCGGCAGCTTGAGGTTGTCGGCCGCCTTGAAGGAGAGCTGCGCGTCGGCCACGTCCTTCTTGGTCATGTCCTGGAGGGCCTTGACCGTCAGGATGTCGCGGTTGAGGGCGTCCTGCACCGTCTTGAACTTGGACTCGACGAACTGGACGTCGCGCCCGAGCTGGTCAATGTCCTTTTCGTGCTGAGGCATGAACTCCCCAATCTCATCCCTCATCTTGATGACGCGCTGGATGCCCTTGTCGATGAGGGCAATCTCGTTCTGGATCGGCTGCGCGAGGTCGTCGAAGCGCGTCCGCGGCCGCAGGTTGTCGTAGTTGACTTGCACAGCCGCAGTCTGTGTTGTCGCCGGGGCTGTCTGCGCTGTGGTTGATCCGCTACAGTAAAAGTTAGCACTTCTGGTATGAACAGATAGATCTTCATGATAGATCCGGTAGGCATTGCGTACAAAAAACCGCCAGCGGGCTTTGTCTGTGTCTGTGCCTGACCAAGCAATCCACCTCCAGTGGTGGTTGACGCAGGAGTCGAGCCAAAGAGACCCCCTCCAGTCTGTTGGGTGCTTGCCGTGTTTCCAAACAGTCCTCCGCTAGCCGGCTGCTGCTGTGTCGTCGCGGCACTTCCGAACAAGCCACCGCCAGTCGTTCCCGTGCTGGGCTGAGCTGTAGCTGTGTTTCCAAACAGTCCTCCGCCTGTCGTCGCCTGCTGTGTGCCCGTAGTGTTGCCAAACAAGCCTCCTCCAGTTGCCGCCGGCGTTGTCGTTGTCGTCGCTGCAGGCTTGGCCCCAAACAGCCCGCCACCGGCCGTACCAGAGGCTGGCTGAGCAGGCGTCGTTGACCCAAACAAGCCACCGCCCGTTGTGCCTGTGGATGAGGTTGTGTTCGCAGCACCGCCAAAGAGACCTCCGCCGGTGCTTGCCTGCGGTGTCGGCGTCGCGGGAGAGCCAAAGAGCCCTGTGCCTGCTGGCTTGGCGCCAAAGAGGCCACCGGTCGCCATGTTGCTCGTCGTTGATGGACTTGCCGACGCGTTGCCAGAGCCAAAGAGTGGTCGAGTCGCCGCGGGCTGCGAGGTCGTGCCTCTGTGGCGCGTTTAGTCAGCGACGATAATGAAAAAAAAGGAACCGAATTAGACAACGGCTGTGTTGCCTGCAGCTGATTGGATAGAATGGAATGCGTTGAAGAGCTGAGAGACGGTGGTTGCAGGGCAGCAGTCGGTGATATCAAAAAGTCAAAGAGCGCGGGCTGTTGGAAGATTTAGCAGAAGCTTACAGGGCATTGGCAGCCGAAGTGTTGATGCTGAGACCCGCTGGGCCGCTGGCAGACCGCGCCAGAGACATACGAACCGCACCTGAGGAACCAAGGGAAAAAAAATCGAGAGGAAATACAGCTTTTTTCGCCGGGAGCGAGTCAAGAGCCCAATTCATGTGGAGCTCGTCCAGCTTGTCTGGACATGCCAGAGCTTGGGGGAATCGAGCGGGTCTGAGAGGTGAAGGGATACGGATAAACCCCGGCGGCTTGCGATGCTGTACTACCTTGCATAGCAGGATCCTCTAGAGGATCGGGATTCCGCAAGGCTACTATTAGCCGCTCTAGTCCAGTAGTCGACTTCAGCCTGCACAAGAGCTTCCCAGAGCTTCAACTTTGCGACATTCAACGTGCCCATTTTCTTCGGCCTTGATTCAATCGACCTCACCTATTATCGACCTACACACGTTACTCAGCTTCTGGTCAGTAACTTGTCGCCGCAATGGACATGGACGAGGATGACGATCTCTACCAACCCGAGGAGCCGAGAGTCGAGCCAGAAGAGGAAAAGAAGCACAAGGCGGAAGAGCTAGAAGAGGGCGAGGAGGAGGACGAGAGCGGCGCCATGGACGAAGATGACGACGAAGACGACTCAGTACGGTCCATCATCTTCGACATGATGCCACAGTCCACGCGCTAATTCGCAAACTGCAGGATATAGACATCATCACAGAGCGAAAAGACGGCACAAAGGCAGCGCCGCCACCGTATGTCGACCCGGACACCCTGCTGCGACGCGATGCCAAACGCGCTTTATTGGATTCGAAGCTGACTCCAAGATACGCGACAACAGGCAGACAAAATACAGCGACATCAGGAATATCCCCCAGCGGTCAGCCTCCAACGACGTCTCGGCCAAGCCATCAGCACCGGTCAAGAGGGACGAGGACTCCAAACCGACGAGCGCCCTGAACATTGCCGCCCCCAGCGCGGACCAGACATCAGCCGCGGCCTCAAAATCCACAATCGACATCAATGCCAATCCGGTCTACCCTCCTGCCGGCAAGCCCATAACACAGGTCAACATTGACGAAGGTAAGAATAGCTTTTGACGGCTCCCTAGAAGATTAATCAAGCTAATAAATCTGCTCGATCAAGATCTGCCAGACAACGACAAACCGTGGCGCAAGCCTGGCACGGACATCAGCGACTACTTCAACTACGGCTTCGACGAGTTCACGTGGGCGCTGTACGCTGCCAAGCAAGAGTCCATTCGCGGCGAGTTTGGCGCCGATGCGTTTGCCGCCAACAACAAGAAGATGATGGAGGAGTTCAACATGATGATGATGGGCGGCATGGGCATGCAAGGCGCAGCAGGCGCTGGGGCTGGCGCCGGCGGAGCTGCAGGCGGCATGCCGGGGATGGATGGCATCCCCCCCGAGATGCAGGCCATGATGCAGCAGATGATGGCTTCGGGCATGGATCCTTCGCAGATGGACCCGAGCCAGATGGCGGCCATGTTCTCCGGGATGCAAGGCGCCGGCGGGAACGCGGGCGCGCAAGGGGGCCAGGGGCAGAACTTTGGCGGCGGCTTCGGTGGGAACCAGGGCGGCTTCGGCTATGATCAGGGCATGGCCGGAGGCGGCGGTGGAAGAGGTGGCTTCGGAGGACGTGGACGCCGTGGGCGATGGTAGTGGCTGGACTGACGGCGAGCCCGGGAAACACGGAGTCGAATTACTGGCGTTTAGGGCCTGCCTTCTGGAAGGTGGTTATTTCCAGGGGTGAGAGATGTCTACTTTTCAGGCTCGAAATCGCGCTGAAGGCGGAGCATGTCGTTGGATGCCGTCTGCCATTACGGACGCCGAGGGCTGGAAAGAGAGAGAGGTACGGGTAGCCGACATGGAAGCTTGGAGGTCTGCATGATTGGGCTACTTATCCGGTACGACAGGCTACTGGATTCCTGATATCTATCGAAGATGGTCAGACCATGGGCTATCTTGAAAGAGCAAACACAAATCGCACCTACCATGCGAACTTGATCATGGAGGACAACGCCATCGGAGCACTATCAGATGGGCAACGGCAGCACAGCACGACGCTGCTACCTCTTTATCACGATAATGGATGAAGATATGGATTGCGGTACCCTACATGCATGGCTGGTATGTATGTGAATATACATCTCTGGGGCCCACTACCAATGAGAATGAGAAGATGTTCTTTCTGCTCGTCTACTTGAATAAATCAACGATAGCTGTGTAGCCCGAACATTGACATCAGGTAACGTTACCTAGCTGTGGCAGCCACGCGCCTAGTTTGGAGCTTCGAGGCTCGAACTTCCTAAGAGAGGAGAGCGGCCGGTCTTGTATGGCCTGCCAAGAGGCTAGAGGGGATGGGGATGACAGATGCAAGGAACGCCTGCAGTGGTGAGCGTGAGGGGAGAGGCTTACAAGAAAGGTGGTGTTTTCTCTTCTCTTCTCCATGGGGACGTGTTTTAGTGGTGGATATGGATCGATGGGGAGGTCTTTGTTGGAGCTGGATGGCTTCAGATTGCCATATACCTCACTCGTGATATTGTGTTAAAAACACCTACATTATATCAGCAAGATCTGAGGACATTTCGATGCTGACTTGCATTCATGTGAGCTTCATCCAGCCGAGTGCCGATGGCAGCCGAGGGCAAGAGTCCTGCAAGGCATACTCCGCATCAACTAAGGTATCTTGCTATGTGAGATGCAAGGCCAAGCTCAAGTTTAACCTTCTTCTTCGGATGCGAGAGAAAGCAGAGCATCCCTGCGGCGGCAGCATTTCTGCAGGGATCACCCCCAGCAGCCTGATGGTTGCAGGTGATGGCAATCTAGCCTCGCCTATCTACAGGCTTCTATGCCGAAGCGGGAAGCTCGTTCAACTTACCTCAAGGCAGGGCGATGCGCTTCCTACATGTATGCTTTTCTTACACCCAACTGGTCGACTTTCTTTCTCTCCGCCTTTGTTACGTGGGGAGGGGATATCCGATCTTTTCACCACACACACTCTTTGATGAACTGGTACCTTGGTAGAGTAGGTAGGTGCTCTTCATACCTGATTAAATGTTACCGTCGCAGAGCTCTGGAGAGGGAATTATAATCGGTCACGGTGCATCGCGTGGAGATGCCTTGAGGAGATGGAGATTTCGGGTTTGGTTATGGGTGTTTGCAAATCGACGGCTGCTGTGATGGCCAATCAGATACACTTGTAACAATCTGTTTGTGCAACTCAACTCGAGGACCCAAATTCCCGTGAACCTTGAGCTTGTAGCCGATGTTTTCCATCTTATATCTCGGGACTGGATCCGATTGTTTCAGGCTCAGCTGCTGATGTCAAACAGCCAGCTGTTGCCCAAAGCTCTGAAACAAAGCTGCTCATATTACCTCTACACTTACAACCACCAATGCCGCAGCGAGCCATCATGTGGATTCCAAGTCAGAATCAGCATCTAGAGAACTGCCCAACAAGGTAGGAGGCGTCACCACCCCTGGTCTCTCCGCAAACCTCGCATGTACCTCCCACGAGGAAGATGCAAGTCACGATGCCTTCTCAACTCCTCCAATCAGGTGTCATCTAATCTTCCCCGCGAATGATGATGCATCGCTCATGACAAATCTGCTTAGACGGTGGTCACCACATCTGCAGGCTCTCACGCGTGGACACACTCATCGGATACCGTTATCTTGTGCTTGCATCTTCATGTCTACAGAGATCGATATCAGCTGGAGCCATCACCAAGAACAAGGACTGGACCATTCATCGCCACTCCATACGCCAGACGGGCAAGTCGCTGGCAGATTTGGTCGTACTGGAGGAGAGACACATTACATCACATCGCCCTCTTACACGTTTGTGCTACTGCAGCTGAGCACCTACATCTGATGTATGCAGAGTCAGAAAACCCCTGAATGTTTCGGGCCATCGACCAATGCACCTCCAAATGCGACCAACCCTGTTACGTCCTGCCATGTATGTCATGTCACCTGGCAGACTACGATATGCACTTCCACTGCATGATCTTGGCCAATATACAGCTACTCGATTCTCAAGGTGAGAGAATGATGTCGACCTTCTTCTTGCTGCATGACTCTTGAAGCTGCCCAAGGTAGCATGGGCCCCATCACAGGTCCCTTCATGACCCCCAATCACGCATCGTCCCTTCGTCCGATGATGGAGTTGCAAGATGCGTTTCTCGATGCCACGTATGCTCACAAGGTTGATGTAGCATCGGTGTAAGACAGCGGCGAGGCAGTTCTTCTCACGTTTTGTGTTCTGGCATGTCGAACAAGAGGAGGAGAGAGGGGGATATAAAAGGACTTTGTCCGACCTCTCGAGGTGGCACTCTGTTCCTCATCGCCAAAGGAAAAAGAAGTTCATCACAGAGTAATTGGCTGCTTTGATATATACCGATCCACGATGCCATCTTTGACTGCTCTTGCGGGCTTGCTCGCTCTTGTTCCTTCGGCCTTGGCTGGCTGGAACCCGAACTCGAAGCAAAACATTGCCGTGTACTGGGGTGAGTGCACATACTGTTGGTGATAAACCGTAGGAGGATCACGATTGTCTAACGTGTTGTACAGGGCAAAACTCGGCCAACTCGCAAAGCACCCAGCAGCGCCTCTCCTCTTATTGCAATGGCACGCCGCCCCTTTTGCATTCTAAAACACTTCAGGAGAGCCAATTCCAATAACAAGGGAGCTAACAAAAATCATACAGATGCCAACATCAACGTCATTGACATTGCCTTTCTGAACGGCATCACTCCCCCCATGACCAACTTCGCCAACGCCGGCGATCGATGCACCCCCTTTTCCGACAACCCCTGGCTCCTGAGCTGCCCCGAGATCGAGTGAGTTGCTCCATCTCTCCCCCCCCCCNCCCCCCTTTCATTTTCTGCCAACCATCTATACTGACCATGTCATGTTCGAATAAAGAGCCGACATCAAGACCTGCCAAGCCAACGGCAAAACCATCCTCCTCTCCCTCGGCGGCGACTCCTACACCCAAGGCGGCTGGTCCTCCCCCTCAGCCGCCCAAGCCGCCGCCGACCAAGTCTGGGCCATGTTCGGCCCCGTCCAGTCCGGCAGCTCCGCCCCGCGACCCTTTGGCAGCGCCGTCGTCGACGGCTTCGACTTTGACTTTGAGGCCACGACCAACAACCTCGCCGCCTTTGGCGCCCAGCTCCGGAGCCGCAGCGACGCCGCCGGCGGCAAGAAGTACTACCTGTCCGCCGCGCCGCAGTGCTTCTTCCCGGACGCGGCCGTGGGCGCGCTCATCAACGCCGTGCCCATGGACTGGATCCAGATCCAGTTCTACAACAACCCGTGCGGTGTGAGCGCGTACACGCCTGGCACCGCGCAGCAGAACAACTACAACTACCAGACGTGGGAGGACTGGGCCAAGACGAGCCCGAACCCCAACGTCAAGCTGCTTGTCGGGATTCCTGCTGGCCCGAGTGCCGGGCGTGGATACGTCTCTGGCTCGCAGCTTACGTCCGTTTTCCAGTACTCGAAGCAGTTTGGCACCTTTGCTGGTGCCATGATGTGGGACATGTCCCAGCTGTACCAGAACAGTGGCTTTGAGGCCCAGGTCGTCAATGCTCTGAAATAGACGGCACATTGTTGACGATAGGTACTCGAACTGAATCAGTGGCCGATCCTTGATGGCAGGTTCGTGTAGGTATATGCAAATACGTCCCGTTTCTCGTCTTTCTACTGTATATAGCACCGTTTTCTGTATATATTGAATTGATTGTACATGATTCTTGTTTTGAAGGCTGGCTATACGTCAGTGAAATCAATTTCGTCATTCTAACGCTGGGTATCATAATATCGTCACAAGTCTTAAGCGCAATATGCGTCTGGCTTCACCCTCCTCTTCAACGTTCCATGTGGACATGAGGAGTCACACACCTAAGTAGGGATAAAGTGCTTGGAATCCTCTTCCTGCTGCTGAAACGACTGCGAAAATGCCGCCAAACCAGCAACAATGCCCACCGCCATGATGAGCAAAGAAATAATCGACCAGATAACGCCCCAGCACTGCGACGAGCCGCCATATCTCTTTGCGAAAACGCTCGCATCCGACTCATTGACTTTCCTCAGGATCAAGTCATCGCAAATATCCCACACGCTGTACAGCGAACTCATGACGCCGATAAACAGCACGACGAAGCGCAGCGCCTCGGCATGCACAATGAACCAGCAGCCCACCAGCAGGCCGACGGCCAGCAGGATCGTCAGGACCGTCAGCCAGTCGCGCTTCCCCCACCAGAGGGTCAGCAGGAAGCAGACGCCGAGGACGATGCTGGCGACCTTGCTGGCGACGATGTCGAAGCCGCACATGGTCAGCAGGGCGCCGATGAGGGAGGAGCCCAGGTAGCCCGCGGGCAGGGTGATGGCGCTGATGCCGCCCGAGAGGTGGGTGACGCCGCCTTCGTTGGGGTCGAGGGAGATGGACTTGACGCGGCCGCCGGTGAGGATGGCGGTGATGGCGTGGCCGAACTCGTGGAAGGCGATGACGAGCATCTGGAGGCGCCCAGTTAGTTTTCGTAATGGTGAGAAGGGATTTATCGTGGTATAGTCGGATGTCTGAGTTAGGTAAAGGTAACATTATACCTTGAATGGCCATAGAATCATCCGCAGGTACGGCACATTCCAGAGAATGGCAATGGCGACGACGTAGCCCGCAATGACGCCCAGCGTGACGGCTTGGGTGTGCGTTGGATGCTGGAGGTTTCGAGAGACGAGGGCATGGTGGTGAGGCTGAGGTTCGGAGTAGATGTGGATGCTGGAAGCACTTTCAAGAGGCTGCCATGGTGCCATTTTCAGACGAGGCTGCTGGTGATGTGCACGATGCTTAGGGGAAGGATGGAAAACAAAGCAGTGCTGATAGGGTATCTTGTAGGTGGTGGTATGATGAGGGATAGAAGTCAGGTGGGATGGACAAGATGCAAACGATTTACCCCCACCACTTTGAGGTACATATGAGTGGAAAATTGCACGTAAGAAATGACAATAAAAAGCAAGTGAATGGTAAAGAGATGTCACAGGAGCAATTCATCTGAGAGAAGAGAAAAGAGAGACCTGTCTCTTGTAAAGGGCAGGAAGATTGAATTCCAAAGCGTTGACGCGGCATCGAAGAGACAAAGTGGAACCTCGAATTGCGTGGCTGGAGGCGCTGCACATGTGCTATTTTTAGGTCGTCTTTGGGTGGTTTGGAGACTCCAGTCTGGGGTTTGCTAGTGACGAGATCGTCAGGGGAGAGTTTTGCCACCATCACAGCCATGATTATATAAGTGTCGATAGCTCTCGTGGGATGAAAGAACTGATCTTGGAAAGCTATGGAAGAGACTTGGTCATGAAGGGCTGTTACTGTCAGAAGAGTAGACAATTCTTCATCAACGCTGAGTCGTTGTCTCGGACATGGCCTGCTGAGGAGCGGCAACGTAGGACCACACTATTTGCTCCCAGACGAAGCTGTGTTGATGCATGCAGGTGACTTTGTAGATTGTTTGAGAATCTGTGCAAGCTGAGACTTGTAGGGAGCCAAGGTTCGGAGCAGCAGGCACATTTCTCGCCGTCGCATAGAGCATGTTGCACCCACTCGGGCGAGCGCAAACCAGAAGCTGGCTTTTCAGCCTCTCTGTAACACCGTCTGACGGCGCCAACCTGGCTCGGCTTTGTATATACCACTCTTGAGGGTCGGAAGAACACAGGAAATTGTAGCAGAGTTTGAATCAAGCGCCTTGGTTGGTATAAGGGGATTTAACAAGTTTCCTTCAGCACATACTACTAGGTAGTAAGACGAAGGGATATCGCAGCTGATATGAGTACCTTACCTAAGGTATAAGTGATGTGTTGCATGTGCGACCAACCTATGTCGTAGCAGAGAAAGAGCGGCACCAGATGGACCTTCCCAGAGCTTCATCATGATCGAACCTTCCGGACTTTCTGAAAGTAAAAAGGTCACATGTAACTCCAGACTCCCAGACATTGAGTCCTTCTTCGTGAAAACGGAAATAAAACCCCAGGGCTCGCACCTGCCTTCCACTTCAGAGGCCACTACGTACCAGCTCCTCCAGTCCTCTCTTCTCCTCAGGCAACCAAACTTCTGCCCTTATTCCAGGCCATGATTTCATCATCCTCTCCCTCTTCCAAGTTCCGCAGTCCTACTAGTATCCGCAAGTCTTCCTCCTATCAACCACGCTGCAGATCCTCGATTCAAATCAGATCTACTTATTCTTCTTCCTTTTCTCTTTCCCACAGAATGACCCGTCCATAGCCCGTCTCCCAAGCGGCTCTCGCCTAACCCTGGATACTGCAAGCTTTTTTGGATACGGATTTCAGAGGAACCTAATACTGCAGCAGCGCCTTTTGCGCTTCCAGTCGTTCATCATCGTCAACTTGCATTGGCGCCCTTCTCGACGCCGCCATGACCCCCAAGACTACGTCACAGCATGAGGGGGCTAGAGTTCCGCTTCCCGGACAAGTCATCAGCGTCACGATATCTCTTGCAGCAACAACCGTCCTGACACTGTTCCTAAGTGAGGCTGCCAGCTGCCATGTCCCGCCGTGATGGGAGAAGCTAAACGCCGTGCGCTTCTCAGCCAAAAGAGTTGTCGTCATCAAAGCGTGGAGGAGATTGCCACCGGTCGTTTGGTGTAAGCCTTGCTCCCCAACAATCCGCAAGTGGTTGCCTCTCTCCTGAGCAGAGGAGTGTTGACATCTACATCAAGTGGTATTCGCAATATATCTGGACTCATACGCCTTCGTCGTTGCCACTGCCGTCCTCCAGCACTCGCTCGGGGTCAATTCGAGCTACGGTATTTGTGAAGCGGCAATTATCCTCTGCCTCGTGTGCTATGTCACGACAAAGGTAAGATGGCCAGCTGTTGTCTGAATATTCAAGTGTTTTATTGCTGATCTGAAACTCTTTGATAGATTGTGAGCAAAGGGTTTCCCTGTGGGCCGGATGCCGTCCATGTTAACACGTTCAGTTCATCTACCTCTTTCTCGCTGAAAAGGCTGTGAGTGTCAAATCAACCCATCAGCCAGATTGTACACTGACTATGGAAGCCAGTACATCATTCGCGGTGCAACAATGCCACGCTTGAGATCCAAACTGTACCTCGTCAATTCGCTGGGCATGCTCACCATCTACGTCGCAGTCGTTATACTTAACTTCGTTTTGTAAGTTCTGTAGATGTCCGACGCGAAGGAGCTTTAATAACAGCTGAGCAGCCGCATCACGGACATGGAAAACGGGGAATGCATCATCGGGATGAAAACTGCGGCGATGGTCCCTCTCATATCCTTTGATACCGTGATCAACGTTTACCTGACGATTATGTTTCTCATACCTTTGAAGAGTAAGCCACGATAGGGTCAGGCTACGAGATGGCAAACGCTGATACCTGACAGAGCTCTACTCTTTCACCAACATGCCACGGACGCGAGTCAATGTCCGTCTTCGCATGGCCGCATTCCGGACCTTCTGCGGAGCAGTCTGCACGCTCGTGAGCAGCATTGTGTATGGCTCACTCCACCCCGTAAAGACGCTGGCTAACCATCGTTGCAGCAATCTGTCCGTCCTGATGGCTCTTAATGGTGAGCCGGGATGGGTATGCCTGATGTGCTGCAACTGTGACAGTCTGTTACTTCCGCGTCTTCTCCGTTCGGTGGCCTTGACTGACTCTTTGCTCCATTCCGACAGTCCTCTTTTCGGCAATTGTGATCCAATGGGTCACATCAAGGGACAACGCCGGGACCATGAGCAGCAACTCCTCTGGGGAAACTCGACGATCGCGAGATTTCGGCCCTGGGATCAACCGCATATCCACTCCAAGCGAGCTCCACGAGACGCCGCTATCCACTCTCGCCGACATCTCGATCGTGCCAACCAGGCGTCGATCACCGGGAACCGACGATGCTGATCCTCATGACGGTGGCCCCCCTGATGGCGGCGCCAACAAGGTAGCCGACAAACCCTCCACTGCCGTTTTGGTGACGACTACTATTGAGAGCGAGACGAGACCTCGCTCGTATAGCTTTATCGGATATTCGAAAGATTCTTTGCGGGAGTGCGGGTGCAGCTGTCTGAGGTCGCGCAGGCCCAGTCTGGCGGCGGACGATGGGTTATATTTGGCGCAGACCAGGATCACGGCGGGGGGTTTGCATGTTTCAGAGGACTTTGGCAACAAAGCCGATGCCTGTTACTGCCAACCATTCGGCCCTGGAGAGACGCATAATGCTGCTTAGGTTGCTCTTTTGGTTTGCTAGACTTTGTTTGTTGATACCTGTACTCCTAGGAACACTCTTCATGATGGTCTTGATACCTGTACTCCTAGGTACATACCTCAATATGGTATAGCTACCTTAATACTGCGCAGTCTTGGAGGTGACAGTCAACAATGTGAAGTCGTCGTAACGGACAAGGAAGTCGTCGCGCATTGAACGAGTCATTGGACTCGAGATTTTGTCACAGCAGATGAACCACTTTATCAGGTAAGCCATTCCGGGGTCAATACAGAAGCGACAGAAGATCAGGGCCAAAGTGATGCACCGTATTCACTGATTCAGTACAACGGCTAATCCAGAAAAGAGTGCAATCGCAGGACTTTTTTTTTTTTTTCCATTCGTAGCTCGTAGATCTATGCTAAGTCTTGTCCGCGACCGGATTCTGATACGTAGATGCATGCTGCATCTTCATGTCTCCGTGAACATCTCTCTCCTTTGTCTCATGGAATATTGAAGTGAAATCTGGGACGGAAGGGCCGAGATGACCACCAAAGGCGACTATGGCAGCATATCTGGAGCTCACCCCCCTTTTTACAAAACAATAATTGGGAAAACAAGCAAAGGAAAGAGAGAGAAAAAAGAAATCAGTGTACCAATACTGTGGATGGAGGCATCCAAGAACCAGATGGTAAGAAAATATGTACAAGTGAAATTGAGATTGCGCCTATCCTCCCTATGCCCTGTTGTTTTTGTCTGCTCTGACCTACACCAGATGGTTTCCTCCTCCGGGATGAACAAAGAAATCCCGTGTCCGAGAAAATGGCTAAAGATGCATCGAGATATCCCTAGCTGGTACTGTACAAGAAACGAAAGATGCTCTCGAAGCCGCCGCTTTACTCGGAGGCGTAGGTGCTGCCAAAGGTGCTCAGGGCACTGGTGGAAGACATCAGGCTGCCAGTGCCAACCATGAAGTAGGAGTAGCCCATGAGGTAGTCGAGAGCATCCAGCTTGGGAAGAGCCTGCTCCAGGAAAGCGGCAGTCTCCTCGTCAGAGTTGCCAGTGGTGCCAAACTCGGTCAGGATGACAGGCTTGCCGCCGCACACCTGGTGGGCGCTCTCGAGCTGGCTGAAGAGGGTGTCAATGGCCGAGGCGGGAGAGTACCAGTGGACGTTGCAGAAGTCGAACGAGCAGCCGTCAATGCCGTTGCAGGCATCAACGAAGCTCTGGAGCCAAGAGAGACCCTGGCCCTGGGCGCCCGAGTTGGAGACGGAGGGAGCGCCAATGAGAGCCTTGCCAGCGTACTTGCCAAGGAACTGGGCGTGAGAAGAGGCGGCATCGGCGGGAGACAGGTTCGACTGGCTGGCAATATCCGGCTCGTTGAAGCTGAAGATGGCCTTGGAGCCGGAAGACAGAGCAGCCTCAGCCTGGGCATCGAAGCCAGTGGAGTGGTCAGGGCTAGGGCCCCAGAGAGTGGGAACGTAGCTGTACTTGCTGGTGTCGATGCCGGAAGGATAGAAGCCCCAGTTGTAGGCCCAGCCGCACTTCTCGCATAAAGCACCAAAGGTGTTGGCCAGGATACCGTCGTTGTAAGCCATACCACGCTTGCTAGGGAAGGGGCTGCCACCGCTGCTGGCCGGGGGGGAGGCAGCGTTGCTGGAAGCGGCAGCCTGGGACGTGGTGCTGGAAGGAGGAGCCTGAGAGGTGGAAGAAGGCGTGGGAGTGGGAGTGGGAGTCTCCGTGGTGGCCGGGGCAACCGGGGTGGAGGAAGCGGCCTGCTCGGACGAGGACTGCTGGACCGAAGGAGAAGCAGCAGGCAGCTTGATGTCGAGGGCCGCAACAGTGCTGGGGCGGACAGCGGTGACCAAGGTGGTGGTGTCCTTGGCGGGAGCCACGGAGGACGAAGCAGCGGCCGCAGTGGAGGAGGCAACGACAACGGTGGACGTCGAGGTGACGGTCGGGACAGGTCCAGCGTTGTTGCCAGCCGCGGGAGCGGTAGCCTGGGGGCTGGGGACGTCCTTGGCACCGAAGCCGGTAGGAGCAGCAGCGGGAGCGGGAGCGGCAGTCGACGCGGCCGGGTCAACGGTGACATAGACGGTCTCCCAGACAGTGGTCCAGTCGGTGGTGATGGCTCGCTTGGCCACCTGGTGGTGCTCGTGACGGTGGACGTTGAGACCCATGGTCTGGCCCGCGAGGGCGGCGATGGAGGTGAGGGCAACGGCCTTGTACATTTTGTCTGGCGTTGACGGTGGTGATTTCTTGTTGGTTGGTTGCTTTGATGCTCTGGCAGCTGGGGATAAAGACTGTGAATGACAAGTCGAGTCGACTTTTGTGTTTTCAGATGCGAGGCAGTTGGGTTGAGGTCGGCGCGGCCGGTAAAAGAGTGCGAAGGGTCTATCAAAGACGCAGAAGTAAGGAGTGAAACAGCCTGGCTGAGTTGAGAAGAAGTCGAAGTCGAACTGGCGACTGGAGAAAGATAAAGGAAAGACGAGCTGGCGAGAAGCCCAGGAAAAAGAAATGCTGCAGAGGGTGAGGAGAAGGAGAAGGGAAGAGATGAGCTGGGGAGGAGAGGGGCGAGGGGGCCATCAAGTACCCGGCAAGTGGAAGCCGCCAGGTGCAGGGCCAGCTGCAAGGTACAGGCGCTGGCCCCGGCGCAGGTAGCGGTACGACGGGGCAGGCAGCGGGACCCCTGCAGGGCGAGGGGCCTCGGGGGGGGCTTCTACATAAGGTAGTGTTGTGGCAAAGGCTGGCGGTACCTGCAGAGGACAAACAGGCGCGAGTTCAGGGCTGCATGATTTGCTGCGAGTGGGTGATGAGGGTTACCTGCAGCTGGAAGCACCGAAGCTGGCTGCAGCTTGGCACCGTGATAGGCACACGGAGCTCGGAGGAGACCTGCTGTGCTCGAGGAGATCAGGTACAAGGTTGGACAGCCAATGGCAGGTACCCTCTGGAGCTCTCAGCGCAAACAGCGCGTTCGCAAACGAGCACAAAGCAGCTTCGAGTGAAGTCGTCGTCCACAGCCAGGTACAGAGCGTGCCTTGTTCTGTCAGGTCACTCGGAGGTACTTGTCAGAGCTGGCCTCGATGGAGTCTCCCATGGTCCACACAGTGAGTGACATGTACAAGTACTTCCCAACCCTCAGCAGCGAAGTCCTGCTCAGCAGGCAGGCTTCACACATCGTGCTGTAGTTTGTTCGATCAATGTTGACTGGGCGAAGGGTCGAAGGGTTGAAGGGACGCAAAAGCGGCAATATTGCAGCACTGCATGCCATGAGCTCCATCCACTGCCTTATCTGAACAGCTGTTTCCCTCGTGTATGTAGGACAACCGCATCACACGGCACCAAAGTAAAACAGTGTAAAGCTCCGCACATGCCGTTCCTCCGTCCACGACAGAAACTGGGCGAACAAAGACCCGAGCCTGGAAGTCAAAACGAAAAGGAGCAGGGATGAAGGAAGCAAGAAATGCCCCGAGCGCGGCCTATCCAACACGCTTCCAAGCTGGGCCGTTAACCGACCAGCCCCAGTCGCAGCACCTCTAGCGCCGGCCCAGGCCTTCTAGCGCCAGGGGTCAGGAAGGGGGGGCTTCAGAGGGCTTGATCAGGAACTTGTCCAGGCACAGCGCAGCAGTCGAGGCTGCTGGCGCTCAGCCCGCGAGGTGCTGATTGGCCGCCGCCCGCCAGGCACAGGCTTCCGGTTGGCTGCCCAGCCAGCTGCAGCGCCCAAGGCCGGCCCGCCTGCGCCCAATCGCCTCGCACGGCGGCCACCCTGGTCGTCAAGGTGAAACCGCCCTCGCATGGCAAGCCGTGGCCAAGCCCAGATCCGGCTTGCTGAGGTGGGATCTGGTTCAGGGCTTTTTTTGCATTCTGGAATTTGAAAATCCTTCTCGATTTTTTTTCACTCAGCGGGAAATCGTGAGTAATACGATACTCATACTATCCATTGCTCTCTCTTCTCTTGTCTGCTATACTGTACCCAGGTCCTCGCTTGTCTGCCCGGTTTGTGCACTGGTGGAGACCGAAGTCGAGGCTCTGGCCAGGCAATCCCGGACACAATGAGGAGCCTCGGCCACGCCATCGGTGCCTGTCTCTGTCACTTTTCATCAGGCAGATATCTTGCAGGCAGACCCAGCTGTATCTTCTCCTGATACACGCGCCATATCGTAGGGATCAGCACTGAGGCGGGCTGTTGCCCTGTTCCATTCTTTCTCGGACAAATTAAAATCAAGCACTGGAGATGCACACCACAAGCGGGTTGAGAGGGCCTCATGTTAAGGTACGAGGTGCAGGTGCAAGTAAGACTGCAATTGAACGCACGCATACGCAGACAGATCGACGGATACGAGCCTGTCAGCCTTTGTCGCGCATTATTGCCTTCGTATTCCATTCCAGAGTTTGCCTTGGCTCCAATTCTGCTTCTCCTCGAGCTGCCGAGCTTGAGCTGAAGGGAGTACTATGAGCATGGAGCATCCGCCTGTCGTACGCAAGACAAGTCCCGGCAGAATTGCAGTCTTTGGAAACAGACGCCGTTCTTGTCCGACCCTCGGCATCTTCCACCAGGACGGAGTACATAGTACGAGGAAGGACTCGTCATCCCTCCCAGACAGCGCGTCCTCCCAACCCCCCCTGTCGACACGACTGCAGGGGACGTCGATGCCCGGGCTATTGGTTTCATGCCCACCAAAATAGAAGGGGGCAGCTTCGTACACAGCCAGTAGGCAAAAAGCAAACATCGAGAAATGTTTCCTCAATGGAAGCATATAACTCGTATAGAATGCGGGCGCGCACGGCGTGCTCCGCCATGTGAACAGGAATGGAGTCTCATCATTCTCCGCAAACAATTGAACACAGGTAGTTATTAACTTGACTTCTGAACCAGGTCTTTTTTTGCTTCTTATTGTCTTTTTTTTTTCCCACGGGGGCTGTGAGACAATTGTTGCATGGTGAATAGAGTTTTGCACGCCCTGCATCAGCAACGCAACGGATAGCTGCAGACTGCTTTGGAACGCCAACTCTTGTGTCGACGAGACGTGGCTCCAATCCCACACGTTTCTTCTCCCTTCCTCTCGAGCACATTAATAACTTCCTTGCTGTACACAACTCTCGCGCCACGACAGAATCTGAAACAAAAGGCCGCGAGGTCTGGTCACAAAGGGGGTTTAGAGCACCTTGGAGCACATAGATCGCAGCTAGATGGCACACCAACAAACCTGGCTTTTCGGCCGACGATGCACCTTTCAGTTGGGCGACGACCTATTAAGCCTGAAAGCTCCACCCCTTTGCCCACGTTGGCTCGGTACATCGCCAAGGCTATCTGGGATACCTGGGTACACACACAAAAGACGTTGGCGGTGGCTTTTTTTTGTTTCCTCGTTTCTTTTTTTTCGCTTTTGTTTCTTTGCTTTTTCCTTCTGGCGTCCCTTGGCGTCCGGAGGCATGAGTCGCTCGACCACGTCTGGACTACGATGACAGGGATTGAGCCTGTAGAAGGCTTCTCGATTTTGTGCCCTGTGCGCTGCCTGGTTGCCTGGCTCCTATGTAGGTAGGGCTCCAACCACCAAGACGCCCGATAAGCAGTAGACATGTACTCGTAAGACTCGTTCGTCCGCCAATTCTTGTCTTGCAGAGCAATAGGCAGTCAATAATGAGAAGCAAATGAAAAGGTGTCTGCACCTTGCATGGTGGATACTACTACTAACATGAATACTATATGCATGATTGCTCACAGCCTGCAGCTCGGCCCAAGAGCCCGTTTAGACACTTACCTGCACTTGTCCGTATCTTTCTTCCGAGCCTTCTCTCCATGATCCGCACAGGCTCGCGCCGTATTACTCAAGAGAAAGACGTTGTCGCTGAGATGGAGAAGGAAAAGGAGGTGGGCAGACAATCTCTTGGAAACCGTTGGCCCTGTCGTGCCTCCGGAGAGCTCGATGGCTGTGTTCTCAAAGCCAAGACAAGAGACAAACTCCACGCACTCCGTTACCCGAATGGCGCGATATGTCAAATTGCTCGCCCCTTATCCTTTCCGGCTTCTAGATTCTAGACTCTGCCCAAGAAGCGTCAACGGCCCTTGTCGTCGGTGTGCTCGCACCTTGATTCCGTAAGTAAGAGCCCCCCCATGCATGGGATCCGGGTCCAGGGGCCAGGATATACGGCAAGGATCGTGAACCCTGGGAGAATCATGGCAGGCCCCCGGGATTTGGCTGACAAAAGCGGCACTTGTTAAATAACACATGCGAGGGCTTCAGACGGAGCAAACGCGCAATCCGTCACCTGCGCCCGACTTTGTTGGACCAATGGGCCGACTTGGACGCAGTGGAGCGTTTGGTCCTGCTGTCGTTCTTGCAAATGACCGACTTCAACTTACCTGTACAGCATAGCAGTATGTCGAATTGATTGAGTGAGTACTGTTAGGCGTTTCAGTTAGGGCTTCCATCTGTGTCTCTCCGTTAATCTTGGTGACATCGATACCCGCTGTGTCCATCACTGATAGTACGATCTCGGCTGTCCTGGTTGGGGCCATCCAACTCCAGGTTCACTTGCAACCGCCATGCCCGGAAATTGCGTGTCAGTAGGCGCCAGAGCCTGGCCTAAGTTTCGTTCGCAGCAAGCTGAACTCGGTGGGAATAGCATCAACGCCAGTAATGGCATGCCATGATGGTCGACAGGTCTCATTGAGTTGCGGCGAGGCGCCACCATCGTAGCTCCATCTCAGCTGTCATTGTATCCAGTTTATTAGCACCATGTTCTTGGTGTACTTGGTCATGATGCCCATGATGGCGCCAGCGAACCCTTCTTGCTTCGTTGACCAACCAGTGCTGGAAGGTCTAGCGCTCTATGGAGTAGGTACTGTTGAGATTCCTCCATGCGGCTGGCACGTTTGGCCTACGATCGGCTGCTACCGAGCTGTGTGAATGGCCACCGAAATGGAGATTCTGGGCCCCAATGCCTGCTGAAGCTGAGTTCTCGTGTAAGTAGAGTCGTGTGCGCCGTAGTCTGTGAGGCCTTCGTTAGCGGAGTGTATGGGACCAGAACGTTTGAAAGACCCTCGTACAAGCAGAACTGCAGAACTTCCTCCCGTGTGTGAAGATTGTGTTCAGGAGGCTCGGCCGCTCAGCGTCTCAAATTGCGCATTGTTTCGCATTGCGCTGGAATCTCTCACCAAACCGGTACGCCTGCCCGCTTCCGTGCCGATTATCCGCCAACACGAGGGGAGTGTCAAACAGCCGCGTCAAGGGCATTCGTCATCCAGTCGCGTCTTCGAGCGCCGTGCAGCGGCAAGCCTGAACATGCAAGTAAGAGAAGAAATAGTCCAGCAACGCTCGCCGACCAACGCCACGTTCTTACTGCTTGGCGTTGTCGCTCAATTGATCGCCGCCCGTTGGAAACTGTTCCTGGTCTACCCTAGACGCGTGGGGAGAAACGCGGGGGAGTCTGTCCTCAGTGGCAGTTGCCTGAAAAAAGACATAGGAGATGATGAGAAGCAAAGGTTTTCTTGGTTTCTTGGTTTTCTTACCTCGCATCCAGCGCTTTTTCAGTCCCCAAACGCATGTGCTTCTCTTCTCATTGACCACGCGCGAGCCTTCTTACCGTGGACCAGGTAATGGACGAACGGCAGGCTGTGCAGAAGGCCGAGTCACGTTGCTGGAGCTGGAGCCTACATAGTCCTCGGTGGCATCGAAAATGGACCCGAGCTGCCTCAGTGGCCCAAGACCATGTCGCCTGAGTGGTTGGATGGATGGGATGCCATCATCAACGGCCACATGCCTGCCTGCGCCTTGTCTGGTACGCTACGGAGTAAAGGTGCTCCGTTCCAGCTCCGGCCAAGAGGAACAGGTACCCACGCCGCCGGCTTCCAGAACGACGAGCTTCAGGCTTCCATGTTCCCCTTACGGGCAGTTGACGCTTTGAACACTTCACGGTCTGGCAAACGATTCCCAGTCAATTCCACTCGCCTCTCTGCTTTGCCGGATGCTCGCATGTTGTTTTCCATTTCCCGCGACTCCTGAGCAAGTACCGACACCGGCTACGCTTTCGCACCAATCACGGCTGTGCATGTCACCATCATAAGGTAACCACTCCCGAGCAAAAGCGCGTGGGGGCCGCATGAGAGTCACACGGCGACCGAATCCGTAAAGACGTGCGCATACCCTGCCAGAGAGGGCTCCTTTGCGCCCTTTGAACGTTGCCCGCCATGGACCTTCAGTCTTTCGACAATGACATCATGTCGTTCCCCGAGCCCTCTGAGTTCGACTATGCTGCCTTTCTGCACGCCGACGACGAGGGCTTCATAGATCCGATGCAGGGACTGTCCGCAGCCTCGCTCTCGGCCTCTTCAGGAGAAGGGGCGCACACGCCGCCTGCTTCGGGTGCGAGGAGCCTGTCCGGCAACAGCAGCAACCACAACACGCTCGATTTGAGCCTCAGTCGCTTGCCGGCGCATGCCAGGCAGCGGCTAGAGAGGAGAGGCCACACCAAGAGCCGTCGGGGTTGCTACAACTGCAAGAGAAGGCGCATCAAGGTAAAGGCGTAACTCATCTGTCACCATTGGCAGTAGGCAAGAGGCTGATGCGACGACTGCTGCATGTGCTGCGCTGTAGTGCCAAGAGACTCATCCAGCCTGCGGTCACTGTCTCAAGACGGGCCTGAAATGCGAGTATCCCGCCTCGCCCCAGATCACGCATCAGGTATGTCTCAAAGAGGTTCCCACGATCCATTCGGTAACCGGCATCGGGGACTGTGCTGACACATCCAGCAGCCTCACAACCAGATACCCCTTTTCAGCTTGCAGGACATGCGATGTTTCCAATACTTTCTGACCCAATGCTATCCCCACCATCCACTGAAGCAGGAGGAGATTTGGACCCACGAGATTCCAAGCATAGCACACAACGTATGTCTCAGGCTCATGTTTGGCGTTGCATTGACGGCATGCCGGCTGAACCCTGTGTTGGCGATCGGTGTGACTGACGAACGCTCGCTAGCATGAATTCCTTATGCACGCTATCCTGGGCTACGCAGCGTCCGAGTTGATGCATACCGACAGCAGCCTTGTGCCTGTGGCCATGGGTCACCGCGTCAAGGCTGTCAAGGCGATCAAGAAGCGATTGATGGAGACTTCCAAGATGGACACGACTTACGAGGAGGCCAACGCTTTGGTAGCCACGTGCTTTGCGCTGACTTTCCAATCCGTCAGCCTTGAAGATGGATTGGCCGAGTACATGACGTTTATCCGTGGCATTGTCATTGTGGGGATGCAGATGATGTTCAAGAGCATCAAGCCCCTATTCAGCAATCTGTTTGAATCAAACAACGATGATGTCCTCGCGCCATATATGGAGGGACTGCCGCTGATTCAGAGGGGATGGGCGGAGGCAGCCATTGAAGCCATCACGGGGTTGGGGCCCCTTTGTACGCGGCAAGTCGAAATCGAGTACCACGAGCATCTGATGACGGTTTCGTCCCGCCTCCTCACCAATTCATTTGACGGTAAGCTGAATGCAGGATCTGATGGCCAGGCCCACGCTGACGTGTTTGTTCCTTTATCGCGGCAGCATACAAGGCGAATTCGAGACAATATGCATGGTGGATGCTGTTGCCCCATGCCTCGTTCCAAGAGCTCATCAACGCAAGCAACCAGGTCGTTATCCTGTTGCATACTCATTGGATAGCGCTGTCACAAATCATGGCCTTCATCAACGAGCAAGAGTATGCGGTGCGAGAGAAGCATCCTGCTCGACAAGACAACCGTATCGATCCTGGATTCATCCGTTGGCTCAAACACCTCAACGCGCGAGTGGATGACCAACATCAAAGGTTCAACCAGTGGCCGAGATGGGTGGATGAACAGTTGGACAATGACATTACCTTTTTTGGAAAGCGTCTGTAGAGGCGCAGCTGTTTGGATGCGAGCGTGTTGGCAGTTGGCATTACACATTGGTGTGAGCTTTCGACATGTAAATGATTTATACCATTACCGGCGGCGGGTCGATAGTGGATGAACGACGAGACGGTGATGGGTAGTGTATCGGCATTTGAAGTAAATCTGCTGACATGTTCCGTCTGGTATTTGAATGAAGATTCGCGTTATTTTGGGGAGCCAGGTTGCAAAGCTTTCTGGGATGGCAGATGGTCTGTATCCTACATTTGGGAGGATGGATCAACACGTGGATTAGAGGTCGCGTGAAATCATTATGAGGCCCATTTGCTGTGTGGTCCTTTGTACATGCACCGGCAGCAGCGTCGCTTGATACGAGCAATACGGCTGTTGCCCGGCCATGTGTTACAGTGCTAGGGGTCTAACAGACATGCCGACTCTCCGTTATTCCTACTCTAGTGCTAAGCCTCATCGAAACAATTAGCTGGTCCAAGCCCATCTTTTACACCGTGATTTCCAAGTGTACAGTCTCCGGTTTTCAAGTACCAAAATCGATGGTTCAGCCACACAGGGCTTCCCACGAGACAGACAACACACCAGACACGAGGCCTCGAATCTTCCCTAACAAGTGCCAGACTGCGAGACAGGAGAATAAAGAGGCATGAAGGAATGAAGGCAGGTGCGATTATGCTTTGTTCGTCTCCACAAAAGGATCCCCTCCGGCCCAACGGCGCTAACGCTAACAGCCATGTTTCTCCATTCTGGGCTGTCATCTGATTGGTCCGCGTTCGCCGTATTCCACGTATTTTGAGAAAGAGCCATGGCGGGATCCGCTTTTTCGTCAACGTTCGAGGCAGGGCAGGAGCTGATGGCGATGGAACGGGTTGTGGCTGAGGGTATTGCGAGTATTTGAGTGGTCCGTATTGGTCGGGTTGGGCGGCTTTTGGCTGTCGAGTTGCCTTGGTGGCTTTGGAAAGATGAGGCGCCTGATTTGATGACGATGCTGCGATGGACGTCTACCTGGTATAAGCCGGCTTGGAAAGATATATAAGTGGTGCTGGGAAGCATTTGTGGAACATCATGTATACGCTGGTTGAGATCAGACTATAGTCAAGACTACAAGACCAACCGGCAGTTCTTGTTGAAAAAAAGCTGGGTACAGAATCAACTCTTCAATCTACAGCAGCCTCACTGCCAACTTCACACAATGGCCACCACTACTCAAACACAAATCCTCTTCCACAACCAAAAGCCTTCCCGACCATCATCAACAACAACAACAACTCCATCTCTTCCTCCCTACGAAGCCGGCAGCTACGAATTCGGCGCCCTCTCGCCAACATCTTCCCACTCCAGCTCTTCACCCCCCAACTACGACACCCCCTCCCACCATCTCGACGCCTACGGCTTGTCAACGTCATCGTCATCATCATCTCAACCATCCTTCCACTGCACAAAAGCCTTCCAGATCGAATCCCAAGGCCACCCCCTCATCGCCCTCCCCACCCCCCCTCAACCCGCTCCCATCCCGGTATACAACGTAGATCTCGCCTCCGGCAACGTCACACACCTCGCATACGAATCCATCCGTCTCCTCCGCTGTTCCGGCAACAGCATCCTCATCCGCGCAGGCGACGCCGAAGACGACCCCGTCTGCAAAACGACATACCGCTGGGGTCCCGGCCGCCCGCCCAGGATGCAACTCACAGGCGCCCTTTCGCACGACGAAGAGTTCGAAGTCATGAATAAGGGGCTCGCTACAAGGGCGCAAGTCTTTCGCACGCATCTTGGGACCTTTGCGTGGCGCTATGCGGGGAGGGGGGAGAGAAAGGCCGTGGGGGCGAATAGTTTGCTGGTGATGGATCGGATTTTCATGGTTGCGCTGGAGGGAGGGGGGCAGGAGGAGAGGAGGATCCCGGTGGCAAGGTTTGTAAGGAATGAGGAGGTGAGGACGAGGGGGACGAAGGCGACGACGGCGGGGAATGGGGGCAGGTTGATGGTGGATTTGAGGGAGTGGGAGGGGACGAAGGGGGAGGGGGAAGAGGTGGAGGTTTTGGTGGTGGCGAGTTGTCTGGTTATGTTGAAGAAGGAGGTTGATCGGAGGAGGATGCACCAGGCTGTTGTTACGGTGTCGCTTGTTGCTTGATGGGGGATGGGAAAAATTTACGCGGAGGATGAGATATTGTGGATGTCACCAAGTGGATGATCATAGACCGTTTATCAAGTTCGATGTCAGAAGGTAAATTCTCACCTAGGCAGTCTATTATACTCTGTCGAGTCCCTTCTTCCACGACTGTCATCCCTAGAGGGCGATGAGAGACGAGAGTCAGGCTAAATCGCAGACCTCTCTCCTCCGTCCAGTTCCAGCGCCTCGGCACTCATCCGTTTCTCATCTGGTGCACCATCCATCTTCTTGAAAAGATCTTTCTTGCAATTTGCATGGTACGTAATACAACAGCCATCCTTTTCACCAATAAAGGGGTCATCGGTACACGACTTCCCCCAGAGCTTCACGACGAGCACCCATATCGACAAGCCCAATGTGATGGAAAGCAGCTCAAGGGACCGAAGCGAGTGCGCCATCGGTAAGAAAAACATGACCGTGCCAGCGGCAATGCGATTGGCGAGCCGGATGTTCTTGTGCAGCCGGAGCGTCGGCGGCTTCTTGTGCTCGTGGCTGAAGGAGATGGTTGCCGTGGAAAGAAGGGCGATGGCCAGGCCGTGGCAGTAGAAGAAACGGACGCCGGCGCTGATATTGTCCTCGGCGCTGTCCAAGTAAGACTCTGCAAGTTGCTCTATATTGGTGTTTGTCACGTCGGTGGCTTGAACGAGCCTCGAGAGGGCTGCCGTGGCGACAATATAGCCCATGATGAACGGCAAGTGAGCAATATCCCAGAGGCCGGCTGCGTGGTTGTTAGTGGACCTCTGATGATTGAAAGAAATCGAGAGATTTCACCGGAAACTGAAGAACGTCGAATGGCATACAGCTTGACGCCGCTGCCATCAATATCAAAGTAGATACAGTTGAACGTAAACGCCTGCATCAGTGCCAGTATGGCTTTGCCTAGAAAAGCATTGATGTTGTAGCCACCTTCGCTTTGAAACAGAATGGCGACGACCGAGTAACCGAGAACCAGGGATACGAACGCAATCATCCTTTCGACTCGGTGCTCGATGCTGATCGCGGGATAAAACCCAAACATGCGACCGAGCCGCTGCTTCCATCTGCCCTTGGGAACCCGACCTTGGCCGTATTTGAATAACCTGATGTAGAAGATTTGGCCATACATGTCCAGAGCTAATGCCGGGATGATGGGCCTTAGACGACCGGGCATGTTGACGTGTATACTGGCGATCCAAAGAGCGGTTGGGGCGACGATGCCCATTATCTGGAAAATCATGGAGCCCTTGACCATGCGCAAAAGATAGGCAGCAATGGCATAGAACATTGCGGTAAAGATGCGGGCGGCAAGGTAGAGGGACACAAGCTGCACATAGGTGTTGTGTGCTGGGTCCTCCACAAAGATATGGGTCATGTTTGAAGAAAATCTGCTGCATGTCAGCCAAAGCCTTGTTGTTGGTTACTGATGCTGGAGATGGTTTACCCAATGAGACACGACATGCAGAACAATATCTCGTCTCGAACCAGCTGAGCGTCAGGGTAATGTCTGTCCATATCTTCCACGTCATGACGAGTGTGATGACGAAGCGGAGTAGTTCGTGTGCAGTTGCTTCTTCCGCCATGTGCTCGCCGTTGGAATGAATGATGCCAACTAGTGTTGCGGTTACTGACCAAGATCATCTATGTCGAGCTCGTTGTAGTAATAGACGACGTACCGTACACGAGATCCAGGAACAGCTCAATAGCCATGGCTTCCGTCTGCTCCGACGCTCTCCATAGAAGACCCCGATGAAACCACTGCCGTATAACTGGCCACTTGAATAACTTGGTCGTCCCTCCATGACGCCCCCGTTCCTGGCCGCGGCGCCCTCCGCTTTGCCAGATATTGATGTGTGCGAAGAAGAAATAGGCGGATCTTCATCACTGTAAGTCCGCAACAGCAGCGTCGTAGCCAAACTTGCTAAAGTTGCCATAAAGCCCTGACGCTTGGTTCTCTAGCCGCCCCAGCTCCATATTCACCGAGGCGAGCTAGCTGCGGACATGTTCCCATTCTTCAAAGGCAGGACCGTGTCGCTCCCGTAAAAGCCGCCGGCGCTCCTCGTGATGGTCTCGGGATTGCCAGAAGGTATTGGCCGTGCTCTAGGGATCCATGAACAATCACGTCCACTTGGGTATCGCCATCATCCAGATATTGGCGGCGAACGTCCTCAAGATTCTCAGGAAGTGTCACAATTATCCTTTTGCCATCGGGAAGGAGCAGCTCCTGCGGCTGGCGCCGTCTGCCCTGGATGGCAAGGGACATTCTCCTTGTTCAGAGACTGAGAATACAAGCACGATTGGAGAGAGAAGGGTCCCTTTGAGAGAAAAGGCAGGCTGATAAGGCATCAAGGCCCTGTTCGCCTGATTCCAAGTATCTCCATTGCCAAAGGGGAGCTCTCGTCAGCGGAGCAGATGGCGGTACTCCGCAAGAGATCATGAACCAATAGGGGATTCCAGTTCTTGGATCCTTGCCAGTAAGATACTCCGCGTCTCAGCTTGTGAGAGTGTCACTGGCACTCCGCAGGTCTTCCGCGATCAATTCAGGTTGCCAGGATACATGCTATTCTCGCTGAACTGAGCTTCAGCTGACCGAACTAAGCTCATCTCAGCACAGAGATGGAGATAAACCCAGCCTGTTTACTTGATCACTGCATCTTCGGTTTGATGCAGTATGGCCAACCCCAGACGAGAGGACACTCAAATCTGTTGGCTTACTGGTCTGTGTGAGCTGTACCGCAAATTCATGCATTTCATCGTGAAATGGTGGATATAGAAGTACTGGGCCAGTTCATGACCTACCTACCTTATGGCTCGAGACTTGGAAGCTCTAATCCAAAATGCAGTGTGGCTTGTAAGCGACGGGAAGATGCGGAACCAACCGCTGAGTCATCATTCGACACACGTGACTTTTTGCAGCCTCAGGTGCTAGTGCAGGCTCAAGCGCTCGATCCTGGCAAAGATTCAATCGGCAATCATTAACAACGCCTCTCTTCGCCCTTTCAACCCCCATCCATCCGCCAAAATGACTGCTGCGTGGAAAGCCGCCGGTTTGACGTACGTCAATTGATCCCCTGCCGAAGCGATCCCGCCCTCGCTGCCCCGAATGCGCTCCCAACCGCTGCACTGCGACACTTTTTCTCCCGCCGAAGCTCTGCGAGGGCCATATCGCTAACTTGCCTTGAAAAATAGCTACAACCGCTACCTGGCCGTCGCGGCCCGCGCCATCCGCCGAAGCCTCAAGGAGGACAAGAGAATTGTTGCCGAGCGCCGTGCTGTTTCCGAGCTGCGATTTGCTGTCTGGAAGGTATGTGGACTGGAACGAGAGGGTTACGGACAAAGATGCCGGGACCGGGTTGTTAATGCCTCAGTAGAACGGCAAGCCTGGTGAGACCAAGGATCTTGCTGCTGCCAACGCCGCCGCCATGGCCGAGAGCGCCTCTTCTTAAGCCGGACCGTTGAAAAGGAAACCGAAGGGATGAGATGGGCGAAATAATGGTGTTATAGATGTTGGGAAGCGACAAGAAGGCCATGCGGTTGGGGCTGATTTTCCAAACTGCTGGCGCTGTAAAATAACTTACTGCTGCAATACATCAATACATTGAGGCAACTGAATCATCCAACGTGGGCTGCTTGGGTGCTCTGAGCAGAGATTGGGGCGCCTTTGTTGCTGTGAAGAGGTTATCATACTGGGAGGGGTGACGGGACTCGACGAGAATTGTATGGCATGGTGGGGAATGCGACTGAAGCTTGCGATGAAACCGATGGCCCTCACAACGCCGCAATCGGGCTAAATACCTTGAAAAGAAGCTCAATCTGTGCTTCTTTCTGTGTAGACTCTGCAGCCGAATACGTCAAAACTGCGTATCAAACAAGGAGACGTTTCTCAAATCAGCCGACACTGTCCTGTGCTGCTGCCCTTCGCTGTTAAGGTCTGTGTCTCGGCCCGCGAACAGTGTGCCGTACCTTTTAGTCGTTCACCTAAAAGCCAGACCCCATTTCAAGCCACCACCAACAGGCGAGCATAGATCAACTCATAAGCCTTTTTCTCATCTCTCCTGCTTCTTCATAGACGAAACGCGCGCAATAATAAAGCCATGCGAAGCTGACTCTCGCCGAGCGTGAAAATCCCATCTGCAAGACATGGCTGACTTTGGCGTTGGGGTGCCAGACGGTGCGGAAAAAAAAAGCTCCCCTCCACGAGATGGGCTCAGTCAAAGCCCGTCACCACTTCAGGCATAATTTCTAATCGCGAGGCAGCGCAGAGATCGCGAGATTGTCGCTGGGCCAGGGCTCTTCGCCTACGGACACGCTAGCGCCCAACATCAGGAGCGAGGGCATCGTCGCCGTGGACGTTACGGCAAAGTTTTCAGATGCCGTCAAGAGTGAGCAAAGCCGCAATTCTCGGGGCAAGATGACGGGGTTTTGAGTCTGCAGTGCACGTAAGCTGATGAAACAAACAGCCCTTGAGCCGGGGGCCATCGTCAAAGATGGCTTCTTTACGCTGTTCGACTCCGTCGCAGCCCTGGAGGTTCGTCTTGTGCTGGGGTATGAAGTACTGTGAGGCTCATGTATGCTGACATGGTGATAGATCATGGACCCTAAAATGGACAGCGGATGCGCTGCTGCGGAGGCGGAGGTGGAACAACTCTACGACGTCTCCAGGCCACTGCTACCAGAGGAGGTGCTCGGCATCATAGACCAGCTGTTGTGTCACGAGGTCAGTTCGGAGATGCATGCCCTGTGCCGTGCTTCAAGTGCTCACGCTTCGTCAGATGTCATGGCATCTGGGATACCCCCTCTCACAAACTCTCTTCACGAGCTTCTACGTCGAGGCCCTCTCTATGCCGGATCCTCGCAGCATACAAGAGGCTACGTTCATCCGCGGCGGCGGCCATGACCCAAACGAGCAGCCTATGCTGCAGGTCCTCCGGGCGTACTGCCTGGGCATGCTCAAAAGCTGCGGCTACGTGAACGAGAGGATCAAGTCGGAGCATTATTACGAGGTGAGCGTCTCTGTTCCGGTGCTAGCGGTGATTGTGTTGCTAAGCCGAAGCATTAGGAAGAAGACTTCGTCACAAACACATATAACCGCACACTTCTAGCAAGTCTACCGACAAGCGCAATCCAGGACGTCCTTCTGGAGGCCATGGCGGCTCTCGAGTCACAGAGAGGCTCTATCCCTGACGATCTGGTCGAAGCCCTGCTGCTTCGCTTGAAACTGAGGCATATCTTCTTGGATGCTGTGGAATGCCCCAAGCACATGAAGGAACCCGAGCTGGCGAAGAACCCCTGGAGAGAAGGCCTCGCCATCTTATCGGCCTTAAAGACAACCCACTCCCTTTCCTCCCCGGTGGACGAAGCCTTCAGCGCTAAGCTGCAGAGGAAGCTGGCTAGCACTATGCCGCCGCGGCCCATTGTTCAGCTGGACTTTGACGTCGCCTTTGGCCACCTAAAGGGTCTGTTCGAAGACGCCCTGGAGCTCATCGACGTTTTGCACTATACTGACTCGCAATGCTTGTTGGTAAGTGACGCCAGCTTTGTGCAAGGTATATATGGCTGTCTGGGCATACTAACGAAAGGGACACCAGACGTTCGTAACAACCTTCCAAGCAAAGAAGCCGCAGCCCATCGTGTATGTGCGAACATTATTGCAGACGTTCCTATTCGATGCCATGGAAGTTCTAGGGTCTATGAGTATCCGCCAGCTCCTCGACGACGACTTTGCCATTCTGACAATGCCTGCACATCAATACCTGGATAGGCTCAACGACGAGGTCGAAGCCGTCCAAGATCCGCGCTACGCCATGGCCCAGCAGATGGAGCTCTTCAGGACAAGGGCAGCGCAGCCCTTTCTGGATATCCTACGCACGGCATGTCAGAACCGGTGTCGGGTGAGGAGGACGCTCTGCCACCTCCTTCGCGATTGGGAGGCCCTCCAGCTGGACGCGGAAGAGATCGACCAGATCCTCCAGGTCAAGGCGAAGGAGCAGCCGACAATGTACAGGCCATCGATGGGCAGCGGCGGCGTGGAGTCGTACTCGCTGCCCCTGTCATCGTGGACATACCTGTACAAGCTACGGCAGATGGAGCAAATCATACAGCTGGGCTTCGAGCTCGAGATTTACCAGGCCGATGAGCTCGCCGGCATGTACTGGTATCTCAACTACATCGCCAAGTCCCGCCTGCACCACACCGAGCGCATCAAGATGTTCGTCATCAAGCGGGTCGAAGAGGCGCAAGCCCATCCCATACCCTCGGATCCCACCGTCGGCACGCAGCTGCAGCGATCGCTCATGTACACCCGCCTATCGCTGCTCGACGCAGCCGTCACCTGGGAGCTCTCCGACTCGCTGTCCTGCCTGTACACCGTCCTGAACCGCCTCAAGCTCGTCAAGGCGCCTCCCCGGCCGTACGGCACCGACGAGCTCCGGTACGAGATCCGGATGAGGCCGTTTGCGCCGGTGGGCCTCCCCGTGCTGCCCACCTTTGAGGAGTTCACGGCCGGCACGCTGCAGCCGGACACGGAGGTCGAGGAGCTGTTCGAGTACGCGGAGAGGGCGGTCGAGGGCGCCAAGAGGGGCTTCGAGGCGCTGAGCAAGATGACCGCCGAGGAGTCCTTCTCGGTCGGTTCTCACCAGCGGTGGGCCGAGGCTGCCAAGAACGGGCTCAAGTCGTGCATCGCGACCAAGATTGCCATCGCGGCGGTGCAGAAGGCGGTGGCCAAGGCTGCGGATTCGGAGAATTTGAAGATCAAGGTTGAGGTTCCTACGCCGCAGAAGGCGTATCATGCCTTCTGGATTGTTCCAAAGATAGTGCCGTTGGCATGAGAGATGTAGTATCCAATATCAAGAAAGAACCAATCTTTGTTCAGGTGTCCGCACGAGGGAGCAGGAGGCCAAGAAGATATATATGGATCAAATCTCAATTTCTTCATTCATAACATACATGCATCCATTAACTTCAGAATCCATTTCAACACATTTCCAAGGCCCATTCTACATCCCCAGGGATATCGTCTGCCTTCACACAAGATC
Organism: Trichoderma ghanense; assembly: GCF_004382785.1. Taxonomy (NCBI): domain Eukaryota; kingdom Fungi; phylum Ascomycota; class Sordariomycetes; order Hypocreales; family Hypocreaceae; genus Trichoderma; species Trichoderma ghanense. Next base: position 1,274,797 of record NW_027395665.1, on the reverse strand, counting down.
ACCTTAGCTGTGGTGATGATTTACTAATGGTACAGCCTAGAAAAAGGAAAAGAAAGGTTAGAGCCCCTATCCATTTGTCCCTCGAACAGCGTTCAAAACTTCGATCCTGACTGTCGGAAGCGAGTGAATTACGGTGTAGAGGTAAAAGAAGGACCGCTGGCGCGGTACGAATCGAGTGACTGTGCTCTACGCCTTCTTGCGAGCCATCCTGAGCTTCACAGTCTGCTCGTAGAGAATATCCTTGAAGGCGAAGAGGAAGGCAGCCGTGAGGACGCTCTGAGTCACCTTGGGGCCAATGCCTATCGTTTTTCTCGTCAGTTGCTCATTGTTCCTCTGATAAGTGACAGTTATGAATTAACCCACCCTTGTACAGGCCGGCATAGCCCTCATCCCTGATAACACGGCTCAAGGCCTGGGACATGCCCTCCTTCTTCTCGTTATGGGCCGCGACGTGCATCTGACTCTTGACGGTGATGTAAGGATACGTCACGGTAGTAGCGAACAGCTTGCCCAGGGCGCCCAGGATGAACGCGATGGTGGGCGTCATCTTCCTCTTCCTCTCCACGGCGTTCTTCATCTGCTCGAAGAGGGTATATTGGAGGATCGGGTTGATGACCAGCACCAGCGCCGGAACGACTCCAGCGAACAAGGCCCGCGGCCCCTCCTTCTTCAGCAGGGACATGAGCGTCCCCAGCGTGGTGGGAGGCTTGCTGCCGCGCCCGCCGGCGGCGGCCTCGAGGTCGGGCTCCTGGCGGCGCGTGGTGACGCGCGTGTTGATGACCCAGATGGGGTTGGTGATGATGACGGTGGCCGAGCCGGCGATGGCGCCGGCGATCATGGCCTCGACGGTGGTGAGCTTCTTGCTGGCGCGGCCGGCGCGGGTGGCGGCCTTTTCGAAGAAGGCCCGCGTCCACTCGTACCAGTAGTAGTAGATGAAGTTGGTGACGCTGATGCCGAAGAGGGCCGAGTTGATGCCCGCGTAAAGGCCCGAGACGCCCTCGCGCGCGATGATCTTCTGGACGGCCTCGGTGAACTTGCTCTCGGCCTTTTTGGACTCGACCTGGGCTCTGGTCGAGAGGGTGATGAGAGGGTAGCTGTCCGGGGAGCACATGTTAGCAGTAAGACGGCGGGCGGCGAACAAGATGGAGGGATATCGTACGTCAGAATCATGGAGAGGATGCCGCCGCCGGCGCCGGCCAGGGCGTGGGCGACATTGTCGTTTTGCGGAAGAGGAGATTTGGCAGACATGGCGTTGAAGTTCGTCGAGGGAATCGGATTCGACGGGCTTGATTCACTTGTCGGTCGGTGGTTGTTGTCATTCACTTGTCGGTCGGTGGTTGTTGTTGTTGAAGTGCGATGCCCTCGTGCGGATTGATTGACGCCTGGTGATTGAGGGACCAATATGAAGCAAAAATCTCAGAAGCTCAATGATCTGCCGGCGAGGAAATCATAAGCTATATCGGAGCTTCAAGTGTTCATTTGATGCGAACCACCCCCGGCGCGATGCAAGCCGAGGTTCCGTCTGGATGAGAATGGAGTTGAAGCCGACAGGACGTTTTGGGCTGCTGTCACAGCACTCGATGGCGGCTCTAGCGCGGCAGAAATGCGCTGGAATGAAGTCATGCCTGCCCCCGTGGGAGCCCGCTAGTGCGCTGGAGTTTGGGGGGATTGCATGTGACTCTGGCGGGGTGTTTCGGGGCACTTCTGGGGGGGAGACGGGCTTGACGAGAGAGCGAGAGATGCTGGTTGAGACTTTGGCCGATGCCGAGGTTGGCGCTGGATTGGGGATGGCGGGAGTGACTAAGGCGCAAGCGTTGGGTTGAAGTTGAGCTGCTGGGTGGTGTTACAACATCCGAGGGTCGAACTCGAGCCGGCAGAATCTGGGGAAGTCGATGAAACAGCATGTCACTAAGCTGGCGGCCTTTGTTGACTCCGTTCTGAGGGCATGGGTCAACTTGCATCCACGATGAACAGCGTCCAAAACGGTCCGGAGTAACGATACTGCGAATCAAAGAAACCTTGGGGAAGTCGAGGCAAGAGGTCCTGAAGAGGCTAAGCCGTTGTGGGCAGCGCCCGAAAAGCCAGGCTGGATGGATGTACATGTAGCTTTGCACGTCACGGTCGGCGACGGATACCTACCTACTTACGTATCTGGAAAAGACACCCTTCGCACGCACTGAGGCTGGCCCTGTGACGAGAGATCGATCTGGAATGAAACTTTCCGCCTGCAGATGCCCCGGCGCAGAAGGCCCGGATCCTCGTTCAACCTCCGCTGGCACAGCATCGCGGACCCCAACGCGCCTAGTGTTGATGTTATGAGCTCGCCCGACCCGCTCAGCGAACCCACTATAATATTTCCTACCACTGCTGCTGCTGCTGCTGCTAACAACAGCCTTGCGACCGATCCCGAGCCCGAGCCCGCGTCGCGTCGCGTGTCGCACAACCAACCGAATCGCTTCATCTCTTCGCCAGCCTCGCCCCGGAAACAACCGCTCAACTTGCAACCGGGCAATCCAGCGTCGCCGCAGCGGTTACCGGTCCCGGTCCAGACGGAGGGCCACGGCGACGGGGGCTCGAACGACACCATGGCCTCGACCCCGAGCGGCACGAGGAGGAAGCTGTTCAAGTCGCCGGTCCAGTCGCCTTCCACCGTCCGGCGCAGGGCCGACCACGCAATCACGACGACGGTCCCGTTAAGGGAGACGGGCGAGGATGAGCTCACAACCGCCATCACCCCCAGCAGAAGACGGGGCCGCCCTCGGCTCACCAATGGAACGCCCAATCCGCTGGCGGGCGTTAAGAGGAGGGCGGGATCACCGATCAGCAGAAATCCACGTCGCGTACGCACCGAGAGATTCGGACGAGGAGGAGAAAGCATCCTGCAGCTGCATCCGGATGACGGCAAAGAAAATCTTCACGCTACGCCAGCAACCGCAAAGCGAGGGCGTCCGCCCAAATCCCAGGCCGTCCAACCATCCAGCGAACTGGGAACGACGAAACGAGGACGGAGACGACAGGCGATGGCGCCCGATGAGTTGGTTGGGATAGCGGAGGAAGCAGCAGCAGAAAGAAGCCAAGTGCAGAGCGGTCGCCGGATAAGCGAAAGCGACGCCGTGGACTTAATACCGGCTCCTCCGTCGAGGCAGGGCACTAGGAATAATGCTGCGCATGGAACGTATGCTGCATCTATCGCAGATACGGAATCAGACTGGATACCAAAACGGGGCAATGAGGACAACGAGGCGACACCTAGGGCTACAGCGCAGCCTTCGACTCTCCGGCTGCCCTCCAAAAGCGACCATGACAATCGGGCTCCCGAAGCAAGCGATCACTCCACCGTGGACGAGTACAACAATGACTATAGTTCTCAAACCAACGATACGATCGCGCAGGGTGAGGACTTTAGCATGATCTTCATGGATTCCATTCCCTCACTGCAGGGAAGTCGTAACGGTAACAGTTCATTTCAGCCTGCTGGGGATGATGACGACGTTGGCGACGAAACGCACCTCATCATCAATAACACACTGGCATCACTAAGGAGAGAAGTTGCGCAAACCAGCGATCCGGTGGACGTCACCGAGCAAATCGAGATTCCGGAGGTCCCTGATATCCAAGACGAGCAGGAGCCGGAGCCCGAGTTTGTTCCCATCATCCGAGAATCCGCAAGAAACGCGCGTCTGAGCCAGAGTCCGTGGTGGTCCCGCAAACCTAAGAAGATGGGGGCGTCACCGCTAAGGCACCAGACCCTGCTGCGCTCAGCGGCAAAGAGGTCAGGGAGACTGTTCAAGTTTGATCACCAGTGGGAGGACGAGCCGACGCCCACTAAGGCTGGCAAACAGCCGTCATCCGCACAGTCCAGAAGGGGCCGCTCAAACGACTACCAAGATTCCTTCTCTGAGATTCCTCGGAACCATCTCGATGCTGCGGCACCCATGCCCTTGAACTTTTCCGCCACTCAAAACGATCGAAGAGTCGACTTGGGGGAGTATGGATTACATCGAGAGGACGGACACGCTGAAGAAGAGCAAGCCCAGGAGGATCATGCTGAAGGACATGCTAACGAAGAGCAAGCTCAGGTGGATCATGCTGGAGAATATGCTGGAGGAGAACATGCTGGAGAAGAACATGCTGAAGAACATGCTGAAGAAGAGCAAGCTCAGGAGGATCATGCTGTAGAACATGTGAAAAGAGAACGTGCTCAAGACGAACATGCCGAGGCACCAGCCTGGCATCCCGAAGAACATGCGGACGACAACATTGAGCAAGCTGCCGTTGATGCCCCGAGACAAGGCTTTTTTTCCACGAAAACGTTTAGGACAGCCGCACTGGGTCCGAGGACGTTTGCAGTGCCCGACACGAGTTCTCCCGTACGACATGTCGAAGACGAGGAGAGTGAGCACGAAGAGCACGATCGACGTAAAGACTACGGGGGCCATGAATATCATGTGGAGTATGAAGGCCACGAGCATGAAGAGCATGAAGAGCATGAAGAGCATGAAGAGCATGAAGAGCACGAGGAGCACGAGGAGCATGAAGAGCCTGAGGGGCATGAAGAGCACGGGGAGCCTGAAGAGCATCAGGAATATGAAGAGCATCAGGAATATGAAGAGCATGAGGAGCCTGAAGAGCATCAGGAATATGAAGAGCATCAGGAATATGAAGAGCATCAGGAATATGAAGAGCATGAGGAGCCTGAAGAGCACAGAGAGTTTGAGGAACATGAAGAGCTCGAGCAAGAAGAGGAACTCAAGGAGGGACAGGGACAGGAATATGACATGGATTTGGACCACGAAGAGGAAGAGAGAGGAGGAGAAGAATTGACAGACCACGAGGGGCAAGAGGAAGAAATGGAAGAGTATGACGAGGAGCTGGAAGCGGAAGACCACGAACAGCAAGGAGGAGAGGAGGAAGAGGAAGAACATGAGGAGCATGAAGAGGCGTTGGAACGATATGCCGAGCAGGAGGGCATCGAAGAGCACGAAGAATTCGAGGAACACGAGATGCACGAGGAATATGCGGTACACGAAGACTTTGAGGAGCCTGAAGAACTTCAAGACCATGGAGAACAATTCGACCAGCACGATGAGAATGAGCCCGAAGAACATGGGGCTCAAGAACACGAAGACTTCGAGGAGCATGAACTTCAAGACCATGGAGGACAATCCGATCAACATGATGAGCATGACGGGTTTGAGGATCATGGAGAAGAAATCGACCAACATGATGAGCATGACGAGCTCGAGGAACATGAGGCTCAAGAACACGAGGGTCAAGAAGATGAGGAGCAAGAAGAGGTCGACCAACATGAGCAACATGACGAACTTGAGAAACATGAGCAGCACGAGCACTACCAGCAGCGCCGGGAACGCGAGGAACGTGAGGTGCATCCCTACGAATTCTCAAGCCGTTGGAGACGAGACTTTCTTGCGCGCCGCCAGCCCGAGAATAAGGAAAACCATGCCGATGAAGAATTGCGCCCCGACTCCCCACAACCACCAACAAAGCAGCTGGATCCTACACCTGAGCGTGAGGTGCAGCCAGTCGAGGCCACGCCACTTCAACAAATGTCATCGCCACTCCAGGAGCCTCAGTCCATCGCTCAGGACCACGTGCAGTACCCGATCCTACGACCAGCCCTTTCCTCCATTATGCGAGCTGGCCGAGTTTTGCAAACCGTCACTTCCGACCCTCCCTCGCCAAGAGAGCGAGAGAAACAGCTGAGGAGTCCGTTCAGGAGCTCCGCAAGCAAAGAGCCATCCCACAGCGCCACGGAAGGCAGCCAGCCGCCTCCGAGCAAAAGCCCGCCTCAGGCATTTCCTTTCGGCCGTGACCGATCCACGACTAATGGGGTGCCTACGGAGCCAAGGATAAGTGCTGGGTCTGGGCTTTTCGGTAGGGGGTTTGGCAGCACGCGTACGACGCTTGATGTGAGTGCAAGAGAGCCCGTAAACAGGAAACGGCCTCCCTCGAGAGAGTCAGTAGCAAGGTCTCTTGGCAACACGGCACCAAGTGGCGGTGTCACGGACTTGTTCGGAAGGGAGCGTCCCATAAGCTCCGGCTTCAGAGGCAATAACCCATTACTACAACCATCGCGCTTTTCGGGTATCAGAAGCCTTGATCAGCCTCTCCCCCTTGTCCAGGTTGATGGTGCCGGAGAAGAGCCGGATCGGGCTGAGGAGGATGATGATGAGGAGGAGGAGGAGGACGTGGAGGAGGAGGACCAGGATCAAGTTCAAGAAGATCAAGAGCAGCGAGAAGAAGAGAACCCCGGGGAAGAGGAAGAGCAGCAGGAGGAGGAGCAGGAAGAAGAAGACCAGAACGAAGAGGAGGAGGATGACGATGACGACGATGATGATGACATTGATCTCTGGGAATACGAAGCACGGCGGGAAGTACCGCCTCGCCCAGTATTACAGCAGCCGCTGATGCCCCTGACACAAGATCGCAATACTGCACCGGGCATTGCAAGCTCCTGGAGAGACGCACAAAAGGCACCTGCGGCCGTTACTGCCTCGAGAGCTCTGCCAAATGCGTTGCGCACGAAGCAGGCAATTGGTCGGCAGTCCGACAGGGACGTTGAGGATGAGGAACATTCTCTGTTGTCTCCAAAGCAGCCCGAGCAGGCGCCGGCAACTGCGTCCAAATCCAAGCGATTTGACCTGTCGACCTTTTTCTCTTCGCCAGCTACGATCCCAGGGTTGTTGGCCGGAAAGTTCAAATCCATCAAACCAAAAGCCCCTGCCGAGCGGACAGATCAACAAGCAGCAGCCCAACAAGAGGAGCTTCCCGCGATGCCCACGACGTCATTGTTGTCCAGCCTTGATCAGACGGTAAGCGGCTCTCGAAATCTTGGTCACACAGCTCCTCCCTCTTTGTCCATCCCCTCCGACCCACCGGAGAATGGACAAGCAGATGAAGATGACGCCTCATCTCCCGCTACCCCTGAGAGGCGCGGTCTCCCTACCATTGCTCAGAAGCAGAACTTCATTCCACGGCCGAGACAGGCCAACGACTCTTCATTCTTCCAGACCTCGTCGTCTCAGTTGAGTACGAGCCCGGCTAGGATGCAGTTGAGCCATGATGACATCCAGAGATGGCAGCTCGAAACGTCGCATGCTGGTGAGGATTCGCCCAGCCTCAAACCTTTGCTAAGGCCTCTGCCGCCAAGGCATGCCTCGCCAAAGAAGTCAAATCTCCGCTCTCCCCTGAAGCCTCACACGCCAGGGCGAGTGGTTGAGTTTTCGGGCAGCGTGCTGTCGCCCGAGGAGCAAGCTCGGCTCCGCGAACAGCGCCTCCGGGCCAACGAGGGGGTGTCCCGACAGGATATCAGCACCGCCGCTGCGGTGCCGAACCACGTTCAGCCGCGGGCAGGCAAGGGCAGCATGCCCAGGCCACAGCCGCAGCAACAGAAACAAAAGCCGCCTCCGACGCTCGCCCCACGGATCGTCAAGCCCGCAGGCGTGACGAAGAAGCCACCGGTCAGGAAGCATCGCAGACGAGAACCCCCCTCCCAGACGGTCTGGACGCGCCAGCACTGGATCTTCCTCGACACGCTCCTGCAGATGCGGCGGCAGCGGCCCTTCAGCGAAAAGTACGCGCCCGTGTCGCAGCGGTACCTGGGCAAGGTCGTCACTAGCATGGGCGAGTCCCTGGTGCTGGAGAAGTGGCACCTCGAGTGCATCGACGCGTTCAAGTCCCAGATCAAGGGCTGGGACGAAGGGGAGCTGGCCAAGAGGCTGTTTGCGCTGATCCTGGGAGAGGCCCAGCGGAGAAGGAGTTCGCTGGGGCAGTCTCCCGGGGTCATGTTCCATTAACTGAACCGCCAACATGCTGTCTGACCCTTTATTTTCCCATCACTTGTAACGTCCACCTTTTTTTTTCTTTTGCTGTTTTTCTTGTTTTACGGTTGTTTGGCTGGACGGCAGGAGACAATGTTCCTTGTACGAAGTGTACGAACTACTTCTTTCTTGAATAAGCATTCATCGGTGTTGGGAGAGTCTGGATTCTTTCGAAACAACCACCTACCTGCCCTTATCTATCTACCTATGCATGAGTTGGCGTTGGACAAAAAAAAGGGGGGTTTCGGTTTGATTTACTTGATCTACTGGTTTATGGCTCGGTTGGCTTTGGGGTTTTTTTTTTTTTTTTTGGCTCAGGGTGTTTTTGCTTGCTTTTTGGCTTTCGCTTTGATTATCACAGAATACAAATGTCTAGGGGAGGGGACACAAAATCAAGATACCACTTGAGCAGGTTGGAATTTGTTCGGCTTGGTTCTGGTTCAAGGGTTAAGGGGTTCACTTGGATGTAAAGCCGGAGCAAGTCTCTTGTATGTACGAATTGGGTTTTTCCAGTGTCCCTTTACTCTCTAGGAGAGAATGAATCATGTCATGATGGAATGAAGAATCAGCACCTATTCAACTTGCAAAGTGCTTTCCAAACGTCAAGATCTTTTAGGTCACATAACCGCAAAAAGTGTGATGCGTCGGGTGCAGCAGGGACGGCCGTTTCTCTTGAATGATCAAACGTCGTCTACTGTGACTAAACTATTACAATGCAAAAGCCATCATGCCCACCCTCCTGACCCCTCCATTCCTAACTTTTCTTCTACTCCAGCAAAGAGGCCTGGTTCGTGTACAGCACATCCACCACGTTACTCAGCTTCTCAATCGTCGCCAAAGCAGCGTCATACGCCTCGTCCCGCTGTGTCTCGTCGTAGATAATCAGACAGCCAGCGCCCTGGTCCAGGACACCAATGATGACCTTGTCGAGGATCATCTGCGACAGTTTCCTCTCCACCTGCTGAGTATCGAGACCGACCATCTTTGCGATGTGGTCAATCTCCACCCGCGAGAAGGGCTCAATGACCTTGATGAGGTTCTGCTCCAGTAGGGCGTCGTAGAGGCGGCGCAGGTGGTTGCGGATAAAGGTGTCGCTGCCGAGCTCGTACCGGTAGGCGGACAGGGCCCTCTCGTACTCCTCCAGAGATCGGTTTGCGTGGGCGCGCGCAATGGCCTTCATGGCCTCGAGGTTCTTGCCGGCGTACTTGACGGCCTGCTTGGAGGCCATGAGCTGGTTGACGTCGTCGACCAGATTCAGCATGATCTTGCAGAGGAGCATATACTGCAGCGCAGCCTGGGCCTTGGCAGACTCTTCCTGGGTGTGGTATCCGTCCAGCGCCTCAATGAAGTACGAAAATGCCGTGTTGAAGTCCTTATCTTCAGCATGCAGCATCCCGCTCTGCATGTCGAGGTTAGCCTGCAAGAGCGGCGGCGTGTACACGCTGGCAGCGCTTGTCCGGGCGCTCGTCAGGGCGGCGCGCGCCTTGGCAATGTTGCCCAGGGCGTGGTAGACCCGGGATTCGAGGAGCTGGACTTCGACGAGGCGGAGTTTGTCGTCGAGGCGCTTGAGCTCGCGGAGGAGGCCGTTGATGAGCGTCAGGGCGTCGTAGTAGGTCTGTTTGGACATGTAGAGGGTGACGAGGCGGACCTGGAGGTCCTGGCGCTGGAAGGCACGGCGCTCTGAGGTGGCCCATTCTATGCAGTCCTTGGTGACGGCAATTTCGACGTCGGTGCTGTTGGGGATGTCTTTGAAGAGGTCCAGGAGCTGGCGGACTGGAAATTGCACACGGCGTCAGTCAGTGGTCAGCATTGGGCGGCTTTTCAATGAGACATACCCAGCTTGGCGGATTTGGCCTTGGCAAAGGATGAGAACACCGTCCGGCTTTCCTGCACCAAGGTGACGAGCTCTTGAGTCTTCCTGTTGCAGACAGAGTGTTAGCTCAGCAAACGCAACAAGGTGTCGTTGCCAGGGACAAGAGCTGACTTCTCATCGCGATAGAGTTCCCCCAAGCTTATCAGGGCAGCCTCATACTCGCGCGTGGCCGCGTCTGAGGTGGCCGTAGGGGCCTTTGATATGATTTCCTTGAACGCAGACTCTGCCTTTCTCGGGTCCGTCTTGACCAGGTCTTGGGCTTCTTTGACCCGGCTCGAGTCGCCGGCGGCCATGATGGGAGGAGGGGGGGGGGGTTCGAGAAGCTTCTTGGGCGAGTGTCGAGGGGATTGACGGTGGCGGCGGTTGTTGCTTATCGCTGATTAACGTCGGCTCTTTGATGATCGGATCAAAGATGCTCGCGTGCGGTCTCGAGGGTCGAAATTGCTGTTGTTGGATTGGATGGGTGATGCTGAAGCTGGAGAGGATCGAGATGAACAATCGGAGCTTCACCTTGTCCCTCCAGGTAGCCACAGCACGACGTAGCCCAGCACTTCAAGGCCCACTAGGCAGGTGGTACAGATACTTTGTCAGCAGCGGCATCTTGCCTGCGTCATAAGTAGCCTGTACTAAGCCCATGCCAGCTCCGGTACCGCCAGACGGACCGTCAATGATCCGCCCGGCTCTTGTTGGTGGGCTGAACCGGCGCAGGCCGGAGAAGCTGGTGGACGGGAATCAATTTTCATGGTCCCCTCTTACACAAAGTCCAGCGATACCTCAGCATCACAACACGACCAGCCTTCTCTTTCTCCTTCACCACCGCCAGTGTCGCCCAATTGGCTGATATCCTTCACATCTCGATCAGCCCTCGTTCCCTCATAATCTACCCATCATGCTTCGACAAGCCCTCGCCACCTCCTCCAGAGCCCTGCGCTCAACGCCGACCATCGCCGCCAGCCGCGCCGTTCTGCGGCCTCAAATCCAGAATGCCGCTCCCGCCATCTCAATAAGAGCCTTCCAGCCCATCGCCAGCCGGTGGTACAGCGAGAACAAGGAGGCCGCAGAGACCAAGGAGGCTCCCGCGGCCGAGCAAAAGGCCGAGGAAAAGACTGAGTCATCAGAGGGAGACAAGAACGGCGAGACCGATGCCGTTGCCCAGCTGAAGAAGGAAATCGAGGCCAAGGACAAGGAGGCCCGTGACTGGAAGGTTTGTTTTCCCCCTACACTTCGTCTTTCTAGGACATCGTTGCTAAATATCTTTTCTTTCCAACAGGACAAGTGCCTCCGCACCGTCGCCGACTTCCGCAACCTCCAGGAGCGCACCGCCCGCGAGGTCAAGGCCGCCCGCGACTTCGCCATCCAAAAGTTCGCAAAGGATCTCGTCGACAGCGTCGACAACCTCGACCGCGCCCTCTCCACCGTGCCCCTCGAGAAGCTCAAGGCCGAGGAGAAGACCGAGGACCTCAAGGAGCTGGCCAACCTCTACGAGGGCCTCAAGATGACCGAGGGCATCCTCATCCAGACGCTCGCCAAGCACGGCCTCGAGCGCCTCGAGCCCGAGGGCACAAAGTTCAACCCCAACGAGCACGAGGCCACCTTCATGGCGCCGCAGCCCGACAAGGAGGACAACACCGTCTTCTTTGTCCAGCAGAAGGGATTTAAGCTCAATGGCCGTGTTTTGCGTGCCGCCAAGGTTGGCGTTGTGAAGAACGCTTAACGACTTGACTCTCCTTTCCATGACTTCTCAACTCCTACCCTTACAACGACGGGAAAGAAAACAAGATGATCTGAACGAAAAGAGAAAAAACTATACCAAAAGATGGATGGATACCATGGTTCAACATAATCATACAAACACACCTCTTTACATGTACTACTACTGGTTTTGATGTTGGCTTGGCGTTTGGACATACAAGTGTATAATGCTCCTCTCATGACGACGGCTTTGGAAAAGAAGAAAAAAAAAATGCTTCATCATATCCGCATAGGGGGAACTGAAGCACCCCAGGAAAGGGGTTCGGAAGGGCAACGTACACGCCGAGGTGGACACAACGAATGTGAAAGATGAGGAGGATGAAAGACCTCTTCTTGTACGAGAGACGCACATACATGTACATACCACTTTACGTCCTCTGAGCGGCAGTCATAGGACGCCGCCCCTCTGAAATCAACCACGTCCGAGGGTGTCGATGTACACTCCATCATCCTCACCAGTTATGCAGATGACTCTTGTTGTGATTTTGACTCGTGATAATGTTCTTCAGAGCCTTAACCCCAGGTCGAAATCCGCCCATCAGCCACTCATTATAAGATTAGTAGTCGTAAATCCCGATGTTGCAGAGACATAAAGCAATCTGTACCGCGCCAATTTCTGTCTTTTTATCCCTTTCACATATTGACAGCCACCGGCCAATACCAATAACGCTCCAGTCTTGAAAATGCTGCCACCATCCATGCTAGATCATATACTTGATTGTAGTTCGTGGCCGATTCGGGGGCGCTCTATTTCTTTGCTTTTCCCTTTGCGCTTGGTGCCTTGGCCTTGGAACGGCCTTTCGGTTTGGAGTCCGCAGTGTCGTCATCATCTCCGGTGCTGGTCTTCGATGCCTTCTTCGCTGCCTTCTTCACCTTTGGCTGTTTGATATACTTGTCCTTCTTCAGATCGATTTCGTCGTCCTCATCAACCTCTGGAGCCTCCAACAACTCGGCGTCGTCTTCCTCCTCGATGGCTTCTTCCAAGTCGGGCATTTCCTTAGTAAGTTTCTTCGGCGCAAAGACATTGCTGGCCTTGATGAAGGGCAATGGGTGGTTCATGGAATTGTATCTGCTCTCAGTTAGCACGGTTCTCCAAAAGGAATACCAGTGACGGGAATGCAAAGTTACTTACGTTCGAGTGAAGGCAGCCTTCGTCTTGGTCTCAATCTTGACATGCTCCTCATCCATGGGCCCGACTCCCAGCTCTTGGATGGCGTCAAAGTCTTCTCGGGTGAGGTAGTAGCTGTCCATCAGGTCGATGACCTCTTCCACAGCGTCATTCCCTTCTTTCTGCAGCCGATCCACCGTCTGCGACCACAGCACAGGCAAGTACTCCTGTCGAACCTCGTTATGGTCTCCTGATGACTTGAGCCTCATGTGGGAGTGGATTTCTCGAATGTATCGGCCCAGTTTGCCAGCTTTGCTGTTGTTTCCGAGCCAAGATGTAAAGTTGGATCCCAGCAACTGGCCGGCAACGAAGCTGGCAGGCCTCACGGTACTGAACACAGCATGTGTAGGCATTAGGCTCCATTGTTGCTGCGGACCGTGAATCATGCGATCCACAAGGTCGCCGTCGCTAATGCTCTCTGCCGCCTGGTCAAAGAGCTCAAGCGCCTTTAAAGTAGCTTCTCGACCGGTATATCCCGAGCCGCTGAGGGCCATGGGCCTCGTCTGGAGATAGTTCTCCTGGATCATGAGGTAGCTGAACTCGTGATCGTTGAAGTACAGTTCAATCTTGTCATTGAGCGTCGCTTTGCTTGAGGGTGCAAAGAGTCCGCCACCAAGCATCTTCTGGCAGATGTCCCACGGCTTGAGGACGACATGCTTCTCCCACGCTTTTGACATGGACTTGGTCTGGTCAAAGTTCATGGATGACTGATCGAGCTTCGCTGTCGCAATCATGTTGATGATTTGGCGGATGTCCTTGTTGCTGCCCTCGATGAGAGCATCAACAACTGGCGGAGGCATCTTCAAGCCTTCTCGATGGCAGATCGTCATGATGCGAGACCGCACTTGATCGACCGTCGGACGGTTGAATCTTATATCGAACGCGACGTGATCGAACGGCTTCATCTTGGGCAGTCTTCGCTCATTGCAGATCAGGATCAACGGCACCTCCGTCTTCCTGCAAAACTTGGCCAGGGCGCCAACTCCTCCGCGATCGCCAGCCGACATACCATCGACTTCGTCCATGACGAGCACAATCTTCTTCTTGTTAGAGTTCACAGACTTCCCGTCTCCCGCAAAGAATCCCAGCAGGGAAGTGTTGTTCATAACGTCGCCGAGACCGGCCTCGACCAGCTTCTTGCTTCGTGTATCACTTGCATTGCTTTCCAGAACATCGTAACCTTCGAGTTTGGCCGCCAGGTGTGCAGCTGTAGTCTTGCCAATGCCGGGTGGGCCGGAGATGATGATGGCTCGCTCACCTCCCATGCCATCAGCGCCACGTTTCTGAAAGTTGTACTTCTTCGATTTTGGCCAGTTATGAAGCCATCGCTGAATCTTCTCCACCTGTGCCTTGTTGCCACATATCTGGTTCAGCTGTGTCGGCGCATACTTGGACGTGAGAAGCTGGGCGGGTGCGGCTGCAGGCTTGACAGGTGCACTGCTTGGATGCCCTCGGGATGCGGCCAACCTCTTGGCTTCTTTCTCTGCCTCTCGTCTCTGTGCTTTCTCTTCCGCTTCCATTTCGGCAACCTGCTGCCTCACCTTCTCTTCCTCTGCCTTCTTCTTCTCCTGCGCTTTCTGAGCACCCTTGCCCGTCCCTCCAAATGCGGGGAGTTTGCGAATCAGATCAAAGAGGCCGTGCTCGTCGATGGTCTTGATCCCGTTTGACCTGATCTTGGCCAGCTTGGACGGTCCAGCATCGTCTCCGAGCACGACGAAACTTGTTTTACTACTCGGCTGGCCCGTGACTTTGCCGCCATATCGCTTGACTAGTGCTTGAGCTTCCTCGCGGCCAATGGTTTGCAGCACGCCGGTGAAGACAAAGGTCAATCCGCTGAGACACTCTTCCTCGCCCTCGGGGAGTTCGCCGGTTGGATGCGAGGGTTGCGCCGAGGCATTACCGCCTGCAGCTGATTTTCTCCAGTCGAAACTCGGCTTGCCATCTTTGGGCGGAGGTGTGGGTGCTCGTACAGTTGCCACGCTGTCTAGAATATTTCGGATGGCTTCGTCCTCGGGTTGGTCTGCTTTCTTGGCCCTTGGCGCGCGTGGTTTGCTCGCTGCTGCAGGCTTCTTCCTAGGCAGCTCTTCCTCGTCTTCGTCGGATTCCTGCTCAGGCGATTTTCTCTTCTTGCTGACCGGCGTCGTCTTTGCTTTCTCTTCGGCTTTCTTGGCAGAAGCGGCAGGCCGTCCCCGTGAAGCTATCCGTTTGGGTTGTGGAATGACCTCGTCTTCGGATTCTTCTTCCTCGTAATCATCGTTTTTGCGCTTATTTCGGCCTTTGGCGTCAGCGGCGAAGATATCGTCCGCATCCTCATCACCATCGTCCATATAAACGTCACCGTCGTCATCGTCGTGAACGGGGGCGGCCTTATATGGCTTTCTAGCCCTCTTCGTTCGAGGAGCTACATCTTCATCCTCATCCTCCGGTGCGGCCGGCTTTGCCGCGGTCTTCTTGGCTTGAGGACTAGACCTGACGGGAACTTCGGCCTCGATTATGGCTTTCTTGTCGCCCTTTTTTGGAGTTTGAGATGCCTTGGCAGTCTTTGAATCTTTGGAGGAGGCAAAATAGTCGTCGGCAGATATTGCTACGCCTTTTGGTTCCGTCTCCCTAATCTGGAGTTAAAACAATCCATGAGTCGGAGCAATGCTCATTGCGCAGTTTGAAAGTACCTTTTCTTAGATGGCGGTTTCGGTGCCGGCTTCTTTACTCTGCAACATGGGTTAGAGACGGGACGTGAACCAAGCAGTAACAGAAAGCAGGGGTGCGGCAGGTTCTTACTCTACCACTTCGTCATCGTCGCTATCTTCAACGACTTTTCGCCCTTCTATACATTGGTAAGCATCGATTGAGGGCATGGAGCTTCAAAATCACTGACTTCCTCGCTTGGCCTTGGCCGGCGGTTCGGGCTTTGCAGGCGCAGGTTTTGGGGGCGCACCACCCTTTGGCGCGAAGAATGATCGGATATCAGGCATGATATCGCTCTATTCGATCAGATGAAGGTGAATGATAGGAAGAATATGAGTTCGGAGGGAAAGACTGAATAGGACAGCCTTCTTAAATCTCTCTCCGAAGCCCCCTTTCGCCGCAATTCGAGGCTGCTGCCTGAGCAATCGCGGGTCTGGCGTGCAAAAGCGAAGATGCAGCCTGGAAGCCCGTTCATCAGTGACGTGCACTAAGAAGATCCCACCTGCAGCAGCACAACGCGAAGCTGACGCGAGGTGCGTGACCTGGGCTTAATTACTGCCGAGCCGAACGCTGAGGTAAGCAGGCATCCTTCGGGGCCTGAGATCTCAGGCCCCACCTTGCGCCGGCGCCATGCATGTGGTGGGATTCTTTTCAAGATATCGCATCAGTCGTGCGACTCTGACAGAAAGGCCTCGACAAGCCGCGAAACCGACGCCATGAGGCCCAATGGCGCTTCCGCACTCCTGAATGCCTTCCAGGGGCTGAGGATCTCCGCCTGCACCCCTTTGCGACAGCTGAGAGCCCCGGCCCAGCGCCCGTCCAAGGTCCTGGGCGCCGCCCAAGTGCTCCAGAATGGCAGAGCCTTTTCCACGAGCCCGGCCATGATGGGCACATGGCTCGAGCCCAGCCTGAACCGGAAAAAGAAGATGGCCAAGGGGCGGCCGCGAGTCGCGACGGGAGGATCGACCAAGGGCACGACGGTGATTTGGGGCGACTACGGACTGCGAATGGTCGACCACCACCGACGAATCAGCGCCAAGTCGCTCAAGATGGCCGAGGACACGATCAAAGTGCGACTTCGAGGAGAGAAATACCGACTGTACAAGAGGAAGTGCTGCAACGTGGGCGTCTACGTCAGCGGTAACGAGGTGCGGAGTGCTGAATACCGATCAGTTTGAAAAGGCAATGGCAAGCTAAACGTTGAGTGCAGATGCGAATGGGTAAAGGAAAGGGTTCTTTCGACCACTGGGCTACGAGAATGGCCGTCAGCCAGGTCTTGTTCGAGATCAAGGGACGAATTCACGAGCAGATTGTTCGAGACGCTTTTCGGTTGGCTGGCAACAAGCTGCCTGGTACGTATGCCTGTTATCTTGCCTTTCTGTACTGCTGCTAACTGAAGTTTAGGTCAGTGGGAGTTTGTGAAGAAGGGAGACCCTCCTGTTGTTGGAATCACGAAGCTGGACGGTGTCACTTTGGAGGATCTCAAGAGGCCAAGAAAACAGCTGGCCCCTCAAGAGCTTATTGAGCAAGCCTCTTCAACGGCGGGGGCTGAAGCTGGAAGTCCAGCTACGCCGTCTGGTTCTTCCTAAGCATCGAATAAAATGCCATGTACCATAAGAATTTTGTATATAAAGTAAAAGCCGCCTGATGCAAACTAGAATCCTAGTATAACGAACCTACAAGCATTTGAAAACACCGCAGTGGATGATACGCATCTGCCCCAGGTCGTCGGTATTACAATTCAAAATCACACATAGTAAAAATGAAGCAAACAGTTAAAAGAAAAAAAAATCGAAACTCATTCGTGAAGGCAAGCGCAGATGCACATTTCATGGCAGTGAACTAACCGGCCGTGATCCGGGATTTTTACGGCTGCAAAGTCCAGCTGCTGCAGGGAACAGCAACAGGCACCCAGTCATCCACCCCACTCTGAGTTCATCGCACAGCACTTTACGCGACGACGCGTCTTCCAACCTTCAAAATCCCAGAGCTTCCAATTCAGCCACCACGCCAATCCATCCGTCGCCGCAATGGCCCTCATCGTCGACAAGCATCGCCCGCGGTCCCTCGAGGCTCTGTCATATCACCATGAGCTCTCAGAAAGACTCCAATCCCTCGTACGATGCGCTCTTGACAACCAATCCGCACCAAGCTTAACCAGCTAACACCCTCCCGTCACAGGCCCAAAGCGGTGACTTCCCGCATCTGCTCGTCTACGGCCCCTCAGGAGCCGGCAAGAAAACGAGGATAGTGGCAACGCTGAAGGAGCTATACGGCCCCGGCGTGGAGAAGATCAAGATCGACGCCCGAGTATTCCAGACGTCTAGCAACCGAAAGCTCGAGTTCAACATTGTCGCCTCCAACTACCACCTGGAGATCACGCCGTCCGACGTAGGGCAATACGATCGAGTCGTCGTGCAGGATCTGCTGAAAGAGGTGGCACAGACACAGCAGGTGGACCAGTCGGCGAAGCAGCGATTCAAGGTGGTGGTCATCAACGAGGCCGACCATCTCACCCGAGACGCCCAGGCGGCTCTTCGTCGCACCATGGAAAAGTACTCTCCGAACTTGCGTCTGATTCTCTTGGCGAATTCGACGGCCAATATCATTGCGCCGATTCGTTCGAGAACATTGCTCGTCAGAGTGGCCGCTCCCACGCATGCCGAGATCTGCGACGCCCTCGCGCAGTCGGCGAAGAGGGAGAACTGGGAGGTCATCCAGGGGCTTCACCAGCGGATAGCTGAGGAGAGCGGGAGGAATCTGCGCCGTGCGCTCTTGATGTTGGAGGCTGTTCACGCACAAAAGTAAGTTCAATCGAACCGGTCGGTCGTATCCTATATCCCGTTGCTAACGAACCTGTGCCGCAGTGAGAAAGTCACAGACACCACGCCTATTCCGCCTGCAGACTGGGAAGCACTAATCGGCCAGATCGCCAAGGAGATCATTGAGGAACACACGCCTGCGCGAATCCTGCAGGTGCGCGCCAAGCTGTACGATCTGCTGACGCACTGCATCCCGCCGACCACGATTATCAAGACCCTTACATTCAAGCTGCTAAGCCTCATTGACGACGGGCTCAAGGCAGAAGTCATAAAGTGGTCTGCCTTTTACGAGCACCGGATCAAGACGGGCACCAAGGTCATCTTTCACCTGGAAGCATTCGTGGCGAAGTTCATGCGCATCTTGGAGATGTACCTGATGAGCATGGACATGTAATCATTCTAGCGACTGGTCATGGCGGCGTTTGGAGTATTAGAGAAAAAAATGTCAATGTCAGTGTCAATGGGATTTGCTATGCGTATCCGCTGGTTCATTGCTTTCGAGCTGCACATGTGTGGCATGAGCCGTGGTGAGCGTTGTACTGCTAGGTAGTCGGCGCCAAGCAATAATCGCTACTCGTCTGGCCTTGATCGATGAGGTATAATGTCTCATTCTGTCAATCGGCGACATATACACACCTAATAGCGGCCATTACTTAATGAAAGAACTTACCGCAGCGGAAGAATCCTAATAAACGGGCTGGAGATACGAACACAATGGCAGCAGCAGCAGCAGTATCAGTAGTAGCAGCCGCCGCCGCCGCCAGTGTCTCCTTTAGGTACTGTCTGTAAGATGTTCTCAATCACATCTTTTGCCTGGCATAAGTCACGGTAGAGTAATAAAGCATGCCTCTTGGAATGCTACCCAAGACAAATCGATGGCCAGGTAAGTAGGTAGCGTATAGTACTCAACATGAAGGCACTTGACCTGATATTGCGTGAACCAGTGGGGACATGGATGCGGAAGCATTCGCCGCGCCTTTCCGGCGAAAGGGGCCATGTAACTTGACCCGAGTTGAAACAGACCAACATGAGGTCGCAGCGAGTGATTTTTTGGTTACGAGAAACTATTCAGGCACGGCTGAAGTGATTGGTTGTACCAAAGAAATACTTTCATACACACATGCCGTGTTGCCCCAATTTGAGGCGGTAACGGGCAGGTAAGGTAGTGCGGACTTGTGCTCGTTTCTTTTCCGGTTCAGTAATGAGGTACGCCAGCCAAGAGGGCAAGCAGAGCCTCCCACGGTTTCAAAGTTCATGTCTCGTAATCTATCAAATGCGACCCTGTAGGTAAAACATCGATTTAATAACGCATAGTCCGTACCAGTCAGTTGGTCGGGGTTACCTACTGCATGTACGAAAAGGCTACTGTACGTTGGCTCACTATAATCCTGTAGGGTAACGGTTCGCTGCAACCTTGAGAGACTGGATGGATGGACGGAAGTGGAGGGTAACAGCCTGAAGAGGGTAAAAGAGGGGCAGAGCGCATGGGAGACGACAAAGTTCCTGAAACCAGAAGTAGCATCAAGAAATACTAAGGTAGGCAAGGTACCTAAGGATGAGTGTCAGGGCCAACAGCGCGCAACAGCGGCAGGTTCCTCTATTTTGCCGACTTGCATTTGGCCCATGAGGGCTACACGCGATGGTGTTGATGGATGGTCTGTTTCTACCTACTCCGTATCCCACTGTGCTACGGTAGGTCTCCAGTTGCCCTCCTTTCCAGTGCTTCAACGAGCGGATAAGCCGGTACTTTGGTAGCAAGGACAAGAGTCAAGGTCCAAGCAACACGGAGTGGAAGTGGAGTGTTGTATCCATTTCGAGAGCCGGGATGCAGGACCACAAGTCTTTGATTAAAATGATGAGAAAGACTACTACTACCAGCCGCAGCACGGAATGGTTCGTACAAAGCACACACTTGTTACAATATTACTCCATAGCTTCAGAATGGTGTTAGATGGGGGACATCGCTTACTACCTTACCAACCTACTTGCTGACTTTACCTACTTGGCATGTAGCTTCTCTTCAACCCCCTCAGGGATTCATGCAGCTACCACGGTGCATGTGTTGCATCGTGCGCAGGCGACTTCATAGAGGCTCCACGCACGATCGAGGGTTTGTGTCTGCGTGGAGCTGTCAACTCTCCTGCTCTCAAATTCTCTCTTGACGTGTCTACTTGTCAACTGATGAGATGTCGGGTAAAACTTGAGCCTGAGCACGAAAACAACCGGCAAGACCAGCCAGAGTCCCGAGGATATTGAGCGTCTGGGTGTCTCGCGGCACCTCGGACGACAGGCGCCATTGCCTGCGAGCCTCGTCCAGCGGGGTGCGGCTCCGGCAACATGGGAAATTGGCGAGCACAGCGACAAAGAAGGGAAAACACCACAGAAACAAGCGTCCCAACGGTGAAGCTGGGTTCCATATGACTCGTGGGTCATTCGGTACCGACGCTGCTTCAAGATTGGGATTTTCTGGCGCACTCTCGGGGCAACGGAGCACTGGCTGCCCCACCCGGTCCATCGGGAGAGCAGCGCCGCTGGTAGGGCGAATAGAGAGGGAATGTGGTGCTTCCATGGGCACGAATTGGTGCTTGGTGCTGGTGCTTGGCCCGTTGCAGCAAGGAAGCGCGTGGCGCGGGCTTGTGATGGTTTCCCCAAAGGGCGCATACGGGGAGAGGAGGAGGGCAGGACAAGCCGCTAGGGAATCCTGGATTCTGGGGGGATCTGCTTGGGGTGAGACAGAAGCCTGGGGAAAGTCGGGGAGTGAGGAGAAGCCGCGGGAGGCTGGTGGCGATGGCGAGGGTGACGGGCTGATGGTGATGAGGATGGCGTCAAGCCCGTCCGGGGGAGCGAGAGCAGACGGACGAGGATACAGTAGAGACGCCTCCTTTCGGCCATGTCGCGGCCGGCCTCGCCCATCTCGAATGCTTGAGCAACCCCCCCATCCCTACTACTACCTTATACCTTGCTTGTTTGCCTTACCTGACAGTACCCAGCCAGATGTACTGGCCCTACGGAATGCCTGCTTGTCGACTCGAGGCCCGGCACCAACATTCCCGTCATCACGGTCCACTCTTGCAAGAGCTGGTGGTGGTGACCATGTACAGTATCGCGACTACTGCTCCATAAGGGTAGCTTGGTTGACAATGGAGCCTCGACGCTCGCTTCTTTAGCAGGCGGACCAGCAGCAGAGCTATCCCCGGAGGGCAATCCCATCTCGGTCCCTGGTCTGGCAGAAGGGTCGCCTCCACCGTCTTGATCTTATAAAGGCATCAGGGCCCCCCTCCGCTCGTCTGCCGCCTTTCACCTCGTCTCCTCTCTCTGCTTGTTGCTTCTTCCAATCTCGCCCTACTCAACGAAGCAGACACTCGAGCTTCAACGAGCGTCTGTTCTGCATTGCCTGGATTGACCACCAGCTGCGCTTCTATCTGCGAGCCCTCGCGACTCGGAACAGGGACAACAGCTAGACTAAGCGACTGCTGCTGCTGCTGCTGCTATCCTGAGGCGTCGCATCGCATCACGACAGCCTCGCCTGGTGTTTTTGTTGGGGGAAATTCCTGCCCACCGCAACGTAGCACCTGCCCGTGATACCTCTGCAAGCTCTGCGACAAGACCTACCCCGCACTCCGCCGCTTTCTTCAGCGCATCCTTCGGCTCTGCCCCTCCAAACCGCTTCTTCTCGCTTCTTTCGCACACAATCACAACCTCAACGACACGCGCAGCCATGGCCGAAGCACCGAGCGTGGTCCCCGAGGCCCACGAGCACGAGACCTACCGTAAGGACACCCAATGCTTCTTCCTTGTCAATTCCGCAGCCAAAATGCTAACGCGTTCGCCCAACAGAGCCTCCTGAGGGAATGTTCGCAAGTACGTTTTGCCCGCCCGCTAGCAGGCCTCCTCGAAATCTCCGAATGCAAAAGAAAACCCCCCTACCAGCTTTAGCCGCTTCTTTGGATAAGATCCAGCTGACATCTTTTTCTCTTCTTCGCCCATTCGACAGAGCACCCTAGCAAACCCCACATTGCCAGTAAGTCGAGCCGTCCAGTTTTCTTCAGCGCGCCCAAAGCAGCTGCGCCGTCTCAGCACCGGTCTCGGCGCACGTCCGCGGGGTCGACCGGACGCCCGGAATGGCGTCAATCCAACGGCGCGTTATTTCCGCCTGTCCGGTCGGCGCGCATGCAGCTTGTCGCGGTCACGCAATTTGGAATATCGGGGTGATTGATTGCTGACATGCGCTGTTAAACCGCAGACCTCGAGGAGTACCAGAAGCTCTACAAGGAGTCCATCACCGAGCCCAACAAGTTCTGGGGCCGCACAGCCCGCGAGCTGCTGACCTGGACCCGCGACTTTGAGACCGTCTCTGCCGGCAGCCTTGCCGACGGCGACGTCAAGTGGTTCGTCGAGGGCCAGCTCAACGCCTGCTACAACGCCGTCGACCGCCATGCTTACAAGGACCCCAACCGCGTCGCCATCATCTACGAGGCCGACGAGGTCAACGATGGCCGCAACGTCACCTACGGCGAGCTCCTCCGTGACGTCTCCAAGGTCGCCTGGGTCCTCAAGCAGGCCGGCATCAAGAAGGGTGACACCGTCGCCATCTACATGCCCATGATTCCCGAGGCCGTCGTCGCCATCCTGGCCTGTGTCCGTATCGGCGCCGTCCACTCCGTTGTCTTTGCCGGCTTCTCCGCCGACGCCCTCCGGGACCGTGTCCTCGACGCCAAGTCCAGGTTCGTCATCACCTCCGACGAGGGCAAGCGAGGCGGCAAGTTCATCGGCACCAAGAAGATTGTCGATGATGCCCTGAAGCAGTGCCCCGACGTCAGCCACGTCCTCGTCTACCGCCGCACCGGCGCCGACATTAACATGGTCCCCGGCCGTGATCTGTGGTGGCACGAGGAGGTCGAGAAGTGGCCCAGCTACATTGCCCCCGAGCCCATGAACTCCGAGGACCCTCTCTTCCTCCTCTACACCTCTGGCTCGACCGGAAAGCCAAAGGGTGTCATGCACACCACCGCCGGCTATCTGCTCGGCGCCGCCCTGACCGGCAAGTACGTCTTCGACATCCACGATGGCGACCGTTACTTCTGCGGTGGTGACGTCGGCTGGATCACTGGCCACACATACGTCGTCTACTCGCCCCTGCTTCTGGGTGTCTCCACAGTCGTCTTCGAGGGCACACCCGCCTACCCCAACTTCTCAAGATACTGGGACATTATCGAGAAGCACAACATCACCCAGTTCTACGTCGCCCCCACTGCCCTGCGACTGCTGAAGCGGGCTGGTGATGAGCACGTCCGCGGCAACTTCAAGTACCTGCGAACTCTCGGTTCCGTCGGCGAGCCCATTGCCGCCGAGGTCTGGAAGTGGTACTATGAGGTTGTAGGCAAGGAGAACGCCCACGTTGTCGATGTACGTTTTAACCCGCTCTTCGACTTTTCACTCTCTTAGCTCATGAGAGGACGCGTGCGATGATTGAGATGAACTGACATGTGTTGTAGACCTACTGGCAAACCGAGACCGGCTCCAACGTCATCACCCCTCTTGCGGGCGTCACCCCCATGAAGCCCGGCAGTGCTTCATTGCCCTTCTTCGGCATTGAGCCCGCCATCATTGACCCCGTCTCTGGCGAGGAGCTTCACGGCAACAACGTCGAGGGTGTCCTGGCCTTCAAGCAGTCATGGCCGAGCCTTGCCCGTACCGTCTACGGTAGCCACAAGCGATACCTGGACACCTACCTGCACGTGTACAAGGGCTACTACGTAAGAAGACCCCCGTCGTTGTCAAAAGTTGTAGGGATAACCGCTTATCTGACATGGGCAATTAGTTTACTGGCGATGGTGCCGCCCGTGACCACGAGGGCTTCTACTGGATCCGCGGCCGTGTCGATGATGTCGTCAACGTCAGCGGTCACCGTCTGTCCACGGCCGAGATTGAGGCTGCCCTGATCGAGCACCACTCAGTCGCCGAGGCTGCCGTCGTTGGTGTCTCGGATGAGCTGACCGGCCAGGCCGTTAACGCCTTCGTTGCTCTCAAGGATGGCAACGACGCCAGCGATGCGCTGCGCAAGGAGCTTGTCCTGCAGGTTCGAAAGAGCATCGGTCCCTTTGCCGCTCCCAAGGCTGTCTTCATCATTGGAGATCTCCCCAAGACGCGAAGTGGCAAGATTATGCGCCGCATTCTGAGAAAGGTGCTGGCTGGCGAGGAGGATCAGCTGGGCGATGTCTCAACGGTACGTTTCTCTCCCTTTTATGTCCTTATAAGACTCCGTGTAACTAATAACTGTTCGTGACAGCTGTCGGATCCTTCCGTTGTGGAGAAGATTATTGCTACCGTTCACGAAACCAGGGGAAAATAAGTGAAGTGAGTGGCACCAGAGGTTCAGCAGGTTTGGTTTCTTTGCATATAGCTTGTCAGTCAGTACAATTGGGTCAGGGTTGAGAATGACGGGCACGAAGACAAATGTCCGTCGGAGGGTTTAAAACCAGGGTAATACTGGAGGGGAGGCAGAGTTCCTCTCTCTTTCTTGGATGAGATACGAGATGCCATGAAGCAATTGAGATCGAAGACAACAAATCCAATTCATATGCGTGACACTTGAAGCATCTTGTGATGTATCCAATGGTTGGCTGACAGAATGGTGATTCAGCTCAAGTGATGCTGACGATGAGGGGGGCCAAGGCTGATGAGTTCCACACGCTGATGAATCCACGAGGACGCGCGTACGCGATGGTTGGCTGCTTGGCTGCTTGTAGTAAGGCCAGACGCCAAAGCAGGTGGCTTGCGAATAAGGTTCGGCACATGGATGGGAGTTGATGCGATCCCTTTGACGAGGGGATTTACCGAGCCAATTGGGAACGTGAGGGTCTTGAATAACGCCTCATGCCAAACGCGGCGCTTCGAGTTCTGGAAGTGAATGTCCTGTGAGTGAAAAAACGCCGGTTTGGGGATGGAGGAGGAGGAGGAGGAGGTGGTGGTGGTGGTGGGGGTTGATGTTTGGAGAGAGCCAAGACTGGCGATGCGAGCACAGCCCTTGATGGGAGGGGGACCCACGCCGATGATTCCGGAGAGAGAAGCCCATACGATCTCTTGGTGTTATGTATCTGCTTGGGTAGACGGGTTTAGGGGGGGTTTACTGGATGTGTCCGGAGCAAATCAGTGTTCCGGCCGTGGTTGTGCATCGGGGCTAAGAAGAAAGTTGTGGGAAAGATAGGAGTCCAAAGGGTCGATTGCATGTTGTTGCGTGAGTATGGGGACCAGGCATGATGGGGTTCTGTGCCAAGACGAGAGTCGTCGTCATGAGGCGCATGGTTTTGGATGTCATTGATGGATGTATTGGGGCGGAAGACGAGATATGGATGGATTTGGGAATGAGAAGGGATGCATGTTCTGTTGTTTTGCTTGCTTGGATTACCCAAAGTCTCCTGGCTTGAGATGGACCTTGGTCTTGTTGATTCCGATGGCGGCTGAAGCATGACTGGCTTACATGTACCTACAGACGTGCAGTTACGGAGCGACATGGAGGATACTTTGTACGGGGTCAGTTTAAGCTCGAGTTTGCTGTTAGCAGGATGTATCGTATGTTCCAAGTACATACAGCTCGTACTTTCCCTGATAAGCTGGATTACTTCCTTTGAGGAGATGATTTGATGCCGAGTGTTGCTGTGAGATGTTTTGGGCTCCTTTCTTTTTCTTGGCCAAGAGTGGCTCAGCTGTGCCATTTTGCCCTTTTGAGTGCAAGAAAGAAATTGCCTGCGCAATGACATTCTCCGGCGTTTGGATTAGAGACGAGATGAGCTTATTTTACTACGATTAACCTTGAATTCTTATTCGGTGGGCAAGCGATGGCGGGGTTGAGTTCCGGGTTGTCGCTGTGGTTCAAGTGTAAATCAACAGAACAGAGAACATCTCAGAGATTGTGTGTGGGCTCTGCGCTTGTAGATCGTTTGAGCAAGGTGGTGAAAAGCATCGATCGAGTACCACACTCGCATCTTGCCCGTGTTTCTTGGGTATGTCTCCGTGCGCTGGACGTTTACATCTTGATACAAGATACGATATTACTGTATTACAACTTGCACGATACGAAGCAAGGGTCTTAATAACGTGGGCACTCTATCCTTGGGTCAGCAGGGGGGTGTGAGATGGGGACGAGATGGATTCTTCCCGATGAGAGAAGAGCCACAAAGTTGAAGTGACACGGACCTGGCGGATGGCCTGCAGGGGTTTTTTTTTGACCCCGGGGAGTTTCAGACAGGGTCATTTTCTGGGCGTTGTACGGGCGTCAGTAGGTTAAGCGTAGGGTATGCATAACAAGGGCTCCAGCTGGCTTTGAGTGGTGGAGGCTGAGAGATGGGATGGGAGGCCTGTGATGCCCAAAGTCGGCGGCGGCTGGATGTCCGTACGGGATACAGGCATGTACAACATCTCTCACGAGGGACGGAGGATAACAGAGTTATGGAAGTCATCACACACCAACACACACAAAACAGACAGAATATCGTCTGCTAGCGCCGCTCAGTCTCGCTGCATAGCCACCGCGAACAACAAGCAGTCCGAAGCATCGTGCAAAGCCAAGGGAACCACATTGCAGACGCGAGATCAGCTCTTCCATTCAATCCCCCCAATCTGCGCGGGCCCTGCTGTCATCAACCACTAAACTGCCCCAGTCTAGCGCTCTTCCCAGTGCTAGTGGACCCCCTAAGAGAGCAAGAGAGCTCTGCCAAGCTTGGCTGGTCCACTGCGCCCAAAACCAACTGAAACCCGTCATCTAATGATTTTCCCATCCGAGTGTCAGCTTGCAACTTTTGTTTCTCTCTCTTCTCTTCTTCCAAGCAAAGTCCATCGCCTTTTGCTTGTCCTCGTCCTTGTCGTTTTTTGGCTTTGATTCATCTTCTGTCCCGATCTCTCCGCTTCTCCACTCCCCGGGATCGCCTCTTTGCCTTGTTGCTCTTAGCCTTGCTCGGCTCTTCTTCCTCGTCTTCTTCCTTCGCTACGTCTCTAAACTCCGATTCTTCTGCGCCACGCTGACCGACGCAAGCCCTTTCTCTTCGCTTCTTGGTCACTTTGATTCCTAACGGGGTGTGCTTTGTTTTTAAAGTTAATAAGAGAGAGATCAGCCCGGTCCCGGCCCCAGATCCAGGTCCACCTCGCCCACGTTCCAGATGGCCCTGTCTCTGCAATAATACAGCTGTTGCTCCCCTCGTGCGTCTGGTCCACGGAGTGCCTACATTAACGTCGCCGCCTCTCTGACACGCCTGAGGTGGTCTGTTTGTTTACTTACAATCCCTCTCCCCCGCAACAATGGTTGCGCTTCGGTCTCTTGTGGCCGCCTTTGCTAGCACTGCCCTGTTGGCCCCGTCCGCGATCGGTACTGTCTTGTCTCCCTTTGCCTACGCCTGTGACTTGTCTCCGTGTGTTCCCTGTTTGCTGACGGTGCGTTCCTTTGACGTCGGCTGTATTAGCCCATTCGTTAAAGAGAAGTCCTTTGAACTACGTCTCTGTCATTGACAATGTCAAGATACACACGCCCTCAGGCCGAGTCCACTCGCATTCTGCCTTTGACCTCACATTCTCTCTCCACGACGGAGAGGATAGGTTCCGACTATCGCTGCACCCGAATCACGACATCCTGCACGACGGCTTGGAGGTGACGTATCTCGACTCAGAAGGAAAGGTTAGGTCGGTAGAGAAAGTAGAGCGCGGGCAACACAAGGTCTATCGCGGCGATGCCTACGTCGAGCGACCCGGCGAGGATGGCTGGTCCCTGGGAGGCTGGGCGAGAATCACGATGCACCGGGACGGTAGGCACCCGGTGTTTGACGGCTCTTTTCGCATCGACGGCGACGACCACCACATCCACACCGGCTCCAAGTACATCCACACCAAGCACGAGGACGATCCCCTGCCTTTAGACTGGCCGGAACAAGACCACGATGAGGTCATGGTTGTATGGCGCGACTCTGATGTCCGAGGCTCGCTCGACCGTGGGGAACTCAAGCGCCAGGTCTCGAAGCCATCGGAGTGCATCTCGGACTCGTTAAACTTCAACAACCAGTTCGATCTGGAACTCAAGCGATCGACTGGGCTCCGAGGAATCGACCCCAGGACTCTCTTTGGCCGCCAATCCATCGACGGAAGCTCAGGGGGAAGCGGCCAAGATCTCATTGCGAGCATTGGACAAACAGCCGGATGCCCTACGACGAAAAAGGTGGCCTTGGTCGGCATTGCTACCGACTGTACCTATTGGAGCGGCTTCAACTCGTCCGAGGAACTTAGGAAGAACGTCATCGGCATGGTGAACCAAGCCTCCCAAGTGTACGAGAGTGCCTTCAAGATTTCACTGGGCATCAGAAACTTGACCGTCCTCGACCGTGGGTGTCCGGGTGCCCCCTCCGCCGCCACCCCCTGGAACGTGGGCTGCTCAGACAACACCACCATTAGCGATCGGCTCAATCTCTTCTCCGCCTGGCGCGGCAGGTCCCTCGACAACAACGCCTACTGGAGCCTGCTGACTACCTGTCCCACGGACGCGGCCGTTGGGCTGGCATGGAGGAGCCAAGTCTGCCGTCAGGGGTCGGGAACCAGCTCGGACGGCCAAGGTAACAACGAGACCGTCGCTGGCGCCAACGTCGTCGTGCGAACCACGACGGAATGGCAGGTGTTTGCCCACGAGTCGGGACACACCTTTGGCGCTGTCCACGACTGCACAAGCTCTACCTGTCCCGTCGATCCCTCCTCGCAGGCTTGTTGCCCGCTCTCTGCCGGCACTTGCGATGCCGCCGGGAGATTCATCATGAACCCGTCGACGGGCACTGGCATCACCCAGTTCTCCGCCTGCAGCGTGGGCAACATTTGTTCCAGCCTCAAGGCAGCAGCGCTGTCGAACTGCCTGACCGACAACAAGAACGTGCCCACCATCACCGGCAGCCAGTGCGGCAACGGCATTGTCGAAGAAGGCGAGCAGTGCGACTGCGGCGGCACCCAAGGCTGCGGAAACAACACGTGCTGCGACGCCAGCACTTGCAAGTTCAAGAACAATGCCGTCTGCGACCCGTCCAACGAAGACTGCTGCAACGACCAGTGCCAGTTCGCGTCCTCCTCGACGGTATGCCGCCCCAGCACCGGCGAGTGCGACCTCCAGGAGACGTGCCCCGGCGACGCAGCCAGGTGCCCCGACGACCAGCACAAGGCCGACGGCGACGAGTGCGGCAGCGGCGACGGCCTCCGGTGCGCTTCGGGTCAGTGTACCTCTCGCGACAGGCAGTGCCAGGTGGCCGTTGGCACCTCGGCCGATAACAGCTCGACCACCGCATGCCCGGACACGCGAGACAGCTGCACCGTTTCCTGCTTTACTGGGGCTTCCGCCTTTGGGCAGCGCCAATGCCTCTTGTTTGGCCAGAACTTCATCGACGGCACTCCCTGCGGCTCTGGCGGCCACTGCTCCAACGGAGAATGCGAGGGCACGTCCACGGCCGGAGAGATCCGGGACTGGGTCAAGAGCCACAAGGACATTGTCATCCCCATTGCCGTCGTCGTCGGCATCCTGCTCATCATCGTGGTGGTGAGCGGCATCATCAGCTGCTGCCGCTGGGCAAGGCGGCGCGCGGTGCCCAAGTCGTCGCCCACGACGGCGGCGTGGACGCAGTGGGGAGGCAACCAGAACCGCTCGGCAGCGCCTCAGTATGGCATGACCGATCTTCAGCAGCAGTACGATCCGCCGCCGCCTGCGTACGGGCAGCAGCAGCCTCCTGCATATGGGCAGCCTCCTCCTCCTCCTCCTCCTCCCTCCTCGGACCAGCAGTGGAGGCCTAGGATGGAGCGGTATGCGTGAGGGGTGTGGAAGCATAAGAGCGTGAGAGCGTGAGAAGAACGAACTGTACTCCTTTCTTTGCACGTTCGTTTGTTTGTTTGTTTTGGTTTCCTCGTTCGTTTGTTCCGAATGGGGGCCCGTGTGTGTGTGTCTTCCTCATTAGTAGGGGAGCAGTTTTGGATTTCTCGGAGAGGGAGTCGTGTAAGGGTCACATATACGTCTGGACAGTTTAAAAAAAATCCCCTCTTGGCGTTTTGGTTGGGGCACTATTTAATGACTTATGAAGGAGGGAACGGGTTGATTATCGATTTTGGAGATCTACATAGTTGGACATTGCATACCCATCGTTAGAATAAGAGATCAGTTGTGTCCGTATTGCCCACTGATCATGTGTGTGAATCGTAACCAGTAACAGGAAACGAATCAAAGTAAGACAGACCGCCAAGCAAAAGACAGTCATTTCATTCTCTCAACACCATCGTGCCAGGTAGGAATCCATGATCCGATCCAGTCCAGTCATTATAGACTCGCCAAAAGCTAAAACGTAAATCATATCCGTCAAGTAGAAAAAAGAAAAGAAACCGAAAGAAGACATTATCATCGCCAAAAGACACAGGAGCAAGAGATGAAAAGAAGAGCAAAGTTGGAATCCAACCCACCCCATCAAAAATCTCTCGGGATGCTCGCGCCCCTTCGGACCTTCATCTGCCTCTCCTTGGCGGCCGCAAGGGCAGCTTTGTAATGCAGATTATTGCGCCAGTCCGTCTCGTCGTCGAAGCCGCACATCATTCTCGTGAAGCGGACTCTCTGGCCCGCGACGCTCTTGTTATTCCCCCTCCAATATCAGCAGCAGTTCTTCTCTCTCACAGGTGTTCCATTTCAACTTTCAAGGGACAAACAGGAAGACGAGGAATGGGTGGGTGAGGTGAAGNATGGCACGCTGAGTGGGGGGGGGGGAGGGGGGATGGGATGGGATGAGGATGAGGATAACGTACGTCGTTTGTGGTATTCGCATACATCATCAACTGCTCCGGCCGATCCAGCACGGCAAGCGCATAGGCGCGACGCTCGCGCGTCTCAAAGGGCTCTGATCTGTAGCTGAAGCTGGATGAATTAGTCTTATCGTCGTCCGAGTCGTCTTCTTCCTCGTCTTCTTCTTCGTCGTCATCATCATCATCTTCTTCATCCCTTTCACCTTCATTATAGCTTTAACAACGATGATAATCAAAGAGACGTCAGAACAGAACGCGCAAAAAAAAGTCCAGTTGAAATCGACAAACCAACAAACTGAGAGTGGTGGGAGAAAAGACAGGGGCAAGGCAAGGCAGGACAAGGCAAGGCAAGGCAGGACAGGGACAAAACATACCCCTCAATCCGCTCCTCCTCCTCATCCTCCTCATCCTCCTCTTCATCATCCTCATCATATTCATCCTCGTCCGTCACGTCATCCTCATGCTTCCTATGCGTATTCTTCCCCCTCGCCTGCCGATCGCGCATCCCCGCCGACACAATCGTCGGAAACGTCTTCTTCTTCAACGGCAGCGCCTTCTTTTTGCGGCGCTGCTGCTGCGCGTTGTTCTGCTGCTGCTGCTGCTGCTGCTGCTGCTGGAGCTGTTGCTGGAGCTGTTGTTGGTATTGGAGGTTGATGTTTGCTTGTTGAGCGGACATTTTTGTTGTTTTTCTTTCCTTGTTCTTCGCCTCTTGTTTTCTTTTACTGGATATGAGTCTTGGTTTTGTGTGTCGCTTTGATCAATGTGCGCTTTCTTGCGATTTTTTTTTTTTCGGATCTCTTCCTTTATATTTGATGATGGGAGATGAATTCCGCGTGTTGAAGATGAAAGCTGTCGTTGAGCTGAGGAGGAGTGAGAGAGGATGAATGAGGTTAGCAGCTCACGTTTGCCGGGCCTAGTGTCGATTTGCCTTTAGGTTCGGGGCCCCCGCCTTTTGACGTGCAAAGGCACGTACCTTATGTACCTGCACCGGTACCCAACCAGCATCATGATGCACCTCAGGCACAGGTATTTGATTAGGTACTGCCAGTATACCACTTAAGAGGTAGCTCACTACAATTAAGCAACAATCGACGCATGTCGTATGACGGGGACCCTGTCCCTTTATATATTGATAGTACTCTGCAGATTTATTGTACACGAAGCAGCCGCACTACCCCCCGACCTGTTCAAACACATGCACGCAGATAAAGAGAATGGCCTTCGCTGGCTCCCTGCTCCCCGTTGCCTCGGACCCAAGGAGAGGATAAAGCAAGATAGAGCAAAAGGAGCATAAAAAAACAGAAGAAATGAAAAAGAAGGAAGAAAGATGTAAAGAAGAAAACCACTCGTACTCCGTACGTCCGTTTTATCCCTGCCCTTCATTCGAGTGTATCCGCATAGTCAAGATGATTAGCAAAGTCCTGTCCAGCTCCCCTCCTGCTGTCCAGATATATCGTGGTTCGTGACCAAAAAAAAAAAAAAAAAAAGAAAGAAAGGCCAACGGGGAATGCCGGTATACAAGAGCCTCGATGCGATGGGCACTTTGGCCCAAGCCGTGCGCTCGACCGCACCTTACCTCCCCGATCCGTCTAAACAACTTATTGCTCAATGAAGGAATAAGAGAGAGGCTGGGGAGAAAGCAAATAGAGAAAAGAAAATGGGTGGATCGAATCCACTGCCGGGATGAGCTGAACCGAGGCGCGGTGCTGGCCGATGTCGTTTCGTTTAGGAGTCTGTTTCTCCTCGCTTTCTCGTATTGTTCTCGACGGCTTCCACCCAGTCCACCCCTCGTCAATAAGTGTTCGCCCACCGGACATGTTTGCGTCTTTTTATCCTCAGCGTCAGTGACCTCTATGCCCTGAAGCTGATGATAGCAAGCTGTTGGAGAGCTGATTAGCGCATTGTCCACAAGTAATCTCTCTCATCCTGTTTGTGTTAAGAAACACTTACTCGACTGTTAGCGCCGTAAGCCAGCTTCTGACCAGTGTTATCCCAGCACAAGCAGTGTTCGTCCTCCTCCTCGGAATCTTGATTGGCCCTGAAATTCTCAAACTCGTCCCTGGACGGCCTCCATACGGCCCGCGGCAAAGAATGGCTATCGACCTTCCATATCATGACGCTCCTGGGAGTGGCTCCTGCGATAAAGGCTCCGTCGGGGGTAAACGCGAGCCGCACGACAGGCAGCTCCATCGTGAAGAAGCACTTTGGTTTGCTCTCGGGCCTTCTGGCGTTCCAAATCAGAATGGCGCCGTCCTCTCCTCCGGTGGCGATTAACCGCTCGTCGTCTGCGACCAACTCGCCCGAAGGCAATGGCTGCCAGGCCATCGTTGTGATTGATCCCTGATGGGCTGAAATTGACCGGCGCTGCCCTGATTCGTCCCATAGCTGCACGTACATTAGCATTGACTACCCTTTCAACCTCACGTTCAGTTGGCAACTTACATCCAAGACGCCCTTGTCGCTAGATGTAGCGACGAGCTGGGACCGCGGGTCGAACAGCACCTGAGCAAAATGATCGTCCTCCTTCGTCTCAAACTTCCGAGTCCTCTGAATCGCCGTCTCGCCCACGGTCAGGCATTCAAACGTGCCGCCGCCGCAGATTAAGAACTCCGAGTCGCCGGTCCATGTTGCGTCCAGACCGGTCTCGAGGCTGTGGCCCGGCAGGCGGTAGCGGAGGGATTTGTTCGTAGCAATCGAGTGCACCGTCACCAGCGTATCGGTCTTGTTCTCTGGAGAGATGGCGAGCAGCGCCGTGTTACTGGGATTCCACAGCAGCCGCACAACGGGCGGCTCTGACACGTCCAGCGCTTGGACAATCTCACCGCCCGCGGACCATAGGTGAATGGCGGCGCGAGCTCCGCCGCAGTCGCTGGCGACGGCAATGGACGAGCCGTCCGACATCCAGGCCAGCGCCGTCACCGTCGTCGTCTTGGGCGCCTCGGGATCCAGCAAGGCGTGGGCGTGGGGAGACACGTGATGGTCGCCTTGGTCAGTTGCCGTGGCACGCGAAATGGTCCAAACGCGGGCTAGCGCATCGGTCCCAGCAGCCGCCAGTATTGATGGGTCTGTCGGGTTCCACTCGCACTGCAGCAGGATGGGAGCGTTCTCAGAGCCAGAGCCAGAGCCGGCCGAGGGCGAAGGCTCGGTGGCGCAGTCGTCCGTGAGGCGGATGAAGGTGGTGCCGGCAAACAGCTGCTCGACCTTGTCGACCTGCGTGCCTTGCTCGGGGCCCTCCGTCCGCACAATCGCCGGCACCTGCTCGCCCTCCAGCGGCGACGGGTAGGCGTGGTTGTCGTTCAGGCTCTGGTCATCGTCCTGATGGTGGTCGTCCGGCTGGTCCACATCCATGGGGGTGCTGACGGTGGCTGCGTCGGATTTGCTCTCGCAGCGGTTATCGAGCCGTGGGCGCTTGGAGGGCGACCCGTTGGGCAGTGAGGTGTGATTCCGTTTCCGCGACAGCTCCGCCTCGTCGTCCTCCTCACCCGGCGCATCTTCATCATTCTCGGCGTCCTCCTCCATCTTGGCCGGCGGTTGCACCTCCAGCGGTCCAAAGATGCCGTTGTGCAGCGACTCGTCTTGTGCAGCCGCATCCTCAGGCATCTGCTGCCGAATCGGATGGTTAGTCAACGGGGGGCCAAAAAAAAAAAAGAAGGGCATTCCGAACAGCGATGCGCGATTGGCGCACACGCAGCCCTCCAGCCCAATCGCGGCCATGAGAAAGGAAAAAGGAATCAGATAGACTTAGAAAGCCTCAGCAGAAAAGCAGAACAATTCAATGCGTACCTGACGGCGTGCATACTCTCGCTCGAGAGCATAGTAGATGAGGCCGCTGTTGACAACGGACACTAGAGCACGGCCCTTGACATGGCGCGCAAATTCGAAGTCCCGTTGCGGCTCCTTGACGTGCCATTCCTTCTGGAATTTGGCGGCGGTTTCTCTGTAATCTGGAGAGGCGAAAAAAAAAAAAACACATCACGGGTTAGACTCTGGTTTCTTTCCCTGATCTGGTCCTACGGAGATGGAACAGAGGAGATGAGGAGGGAATAGAGATTGGGGGAGAGAAAAGCCGCGGTTCCACGTACTGCCTTCTAGCAAATACCTGCGCAAAAAGGGTCAGCGAAAAAGCGTCTCTGGGACCGGAACAACCGCCAGGGCAAACGGGGGAAACTGGAGGCAAGGGTTGGGCTGCAGCGGGCGTTCCTGAAGCGGTGCAGGGCATGATAAAAGGTTTAAATTTGAGGAGGAGATGAGAATAAGAGGCGTGAGGCGCGAGGCTGGCTGGCGGAGTAGCATTCGAGGGCGTGACGACGAACCTCCAGATGAGAAAGTTGACTCGGTCTGAGTCGAGAAATTCCTTGAGCACCATGGCTCCGGCGGTCCAGAATCGAGGGGGAGCGCGCCAGCAGGTGGCGGCAGTGTCACGGCTGGTCGTCGCAGGCGAGTCTGCAGCAGTCGGGCAGCAGGTGAGGCGCGATGGCGAGCCGCCAGGGCAGAGGCGGGATGACAGGCTGGTGGTGAGAGGGAATGCGTGAGTGAAGATTCAAGAGAAGATGGAATCGAATTCGGCAGAGACAACCTGGTTCAAGGTGCTAGTCGCAAGTACCAAGTACCAAGTACCTTACTTTACCACCAAAGTGCCTCCAGTCCCAGGCGTGCCTCCAGGTCTGGCTATCGGTACATCCAGGCTGGCCCTTGCCATGCCGCGCATGGAGCAGGTATACGGTACTTGAAGCCACACCGTTAGTTACGTGGCTGCCCGCCACCGCACGCGCCACAGCCAAGTACCCGCGGCGTACCGCATACATGCATCCGCCCTCCATTGCACCGGTCCTCCAGGCTGGACGGTCCAGAAAAGGCGAGGCGCCGAAAGAGAACCTTGAACACCAGGCCCAGCCGATGAGACTTGCGCTATAGCCGGCGCCAGACATTGACTGATCAAATCAACTAAAGGGCTGGCGTCGATACTTTTGGTACCGTGCAACTGCCCGCAGGAGCCCTGTGCCCAATGGCAGGCCGGCTGAGGTCGCACCCAAGGCGTTCCCAAAACCTGAGGTAATGCTGGAGGGGGGTCCTCTTCTCGGGATCTTCCCCCCAAATCTGCCTCCCTACTGTACTTGTCTGGTACTTTGCACCTTGTGAGGCACATCCACCTCCACGGCCGCCTTAGCCTTGCCATGGGGGCCCAAATGCACACAAACGAGCCTCTGCAGCATGACACTCTCGCGCGTCGGCAGCCCCCAATCAGGCCAGGCAGAGGCCATGTGTTGCACAGCGCAGCAGACTGATCAAGGTACCTTCTATTGGGACAGGGCAGAGATTCACTGCCCTTCAGTCAATGAGGCGTTCGGCTTGTCACCGCGGCACGTCCAGGCCCTTGAAGCCACAGTTGTCCGAGTTAAAGGCAAAAAGATTACCGTAACCTAAAAGGCAAAAGGCTTCCCCGTTTCAAGGTACGAAGCAGTACCGAGCTGACGGCGAGGCATCTGCCACGGAAAGGGTACTGCTGCGTACTCGGCACTACTGCGCTTGGTCGGACACGAAAGTGGGCTGGCCTGGCGCTAGATTGAGCATTCGAACCGCTGTTGATAGCATGACGGTAGGGCAACGGGAGGAAGGGGGGATTGGGGGGAGAACCCTAGTAGTTGAAGTTGACGCCGTGGCCAAGGTGCCGAGACTTTTGACGGAATCTCGAGTGAGTTACCCCGGCAGCAGACGGTGCTTCGCAGGGAGTGAGTCGAGGCATTGATATCTCACGGGGCCCTCGGGTTTCTCACAGATGGAACAGATGGGGAGATGGAACGAGGAAACAGCAGTAGGAGACGGCAGTGCACTCGCACGTTTCGCCGCCGTTGAAGGAACTGGCTTCCGGGGATCAGCGAGGTAGTAAATGCGTGCCACGATCTGACGAGTGCGTGCATAGGTTGTTTGCCTTATCGACGAGAAGAAGTGTGTACGAAAACAAGGTACGCCGTCTAGTGGTGGTTAGCTGATTTAGTGCAAAGTACGCAAGGCCTCGCATTGGCACTGTCACGAAATCGGGCTCGACAGCGTGGCAGCGCCGCGTGCCAACCTCAAGGGGCGAATGAGGGCCCGAATCTTGGGTGAGAGGCAGAAGGGAGGACATGGAGGTAATAGCAACCGGCTCCTAAGCGTCAGTGGCGCCAACCACCGGTTCCCTCGTCAATCATTCCATCTCACCCTCGTCCTTGCTTGCTTCCGAAGTCGCTTCTCTGCTCGCAATTCTCGTGATGCCCGCTGCAACATGGCCTTTAGCAACCTAGGTACGAGCCGTGTCTCCAACCCCCTGTCTCTGCGACCGAATGTTCTCCGAAGCCCAGAAGCTGGGCAGAACTCCTCAGCAAAACAAGGGAGCCGCGCGGAAACGTTGATTTGCCGTCGAACACACTCCAGTCAGATTCGGCCAAACCGCTGGGTCATATCGTCACGAACTCGGTTAAACGAAACGATGGGCCGGAAGCCATGCAAAGGGGGGAATTGGAGACTTGTGCGCAAGCTGGAAGTCAAGCTCGCCCGCTTGACAAGGCCAAGGTACTTCGTACATGAAGTGTGAGGGTCAGAGTCCCCGGAATTACTAAGGCGCTGCCGGGACAGGCACTGGCCCCAGGGTTGTGCCTCGTAGCGCAGCCCCAAAAGCCTCACTTGATGCGGTGGCGAACTGCGAAAGTCGGTCGGTTCTTGTCTGCAGCAAGCTCCGGCTGGTCTCCTCACCACAATCGAGATTCCGATCGGCCAAAGAAGCGCGTTGTTTTGTTCGTTGCCCCGTCCGGCCGCCTTCTATGCCTCGCTTCACCCCGTTCGTTTCCGCTTGCGTCTGTCTCTCTGTTTCTCCGAACTCTGCTGCTGCCACGACATTAGCAACGACAACCCCGGAGCGCGCCAGCAGGGCTGCACAAACAAGCTGCGTTGCTGCACGCTCAGGAATCTGAGACGGATTGCAGATCGGCTGGGCGCCACTCCAGAAATGGAGACATGGGCTCGTTGCTCTCCATGTAACATGTACGGGAGAAGTGCCTGGACGTCCCGCGCCCCGCAGGCGTCGGTTGTCCTTGGTCGCCCAGGTTCGTGCTCTGGTCTTCTCGGGACGGCCACGGGATCTCGTCAATTGGGCTCATGGGACGAGTTCGTCACGGAAGACTTGGCCGTGGTGATTTGTCTTCTCCTTGCCAATGCGTTGCTGACCTACAGAGTACAAATCACCAGTGCCTTAGATTACCTATCCACGAGTCCTTTATCCCCCCCTCAACGCGTCGATTGGCCAGCCTCTGAAAACGGTGGCCCTGAATTTCAAAACTCAAAGGCTTACTCGTACGCACAGCGCACTGACGTCCCTTGTTCCCCCCTTTCCCTTCGGAATTCTGTTCGAGTTTCTCGAGCTGGGAGCACAGAGAAAGCTTGTCGCAGCTGCCAAGGATGACAATCAGACTCTCTTGGCCGGTCTCGTTTCCTCGCAGCAGCCTCCCGGCTCAAAGCAACGTCTTGGAGGGTGAGGTGACTTTATCGTCAGACTACGTGGCACTGGTCACAGGCGATAAAGGGGGCGGGCGGCGGCGTCGTGGGTGTTCCGGCTGGGAGGGTGGCAGCCGCCAGCTTGCCTTGTTCCTCCTTCATGCCTGTGAAATGCATCCATCTGCACAGGGGTTGGGGTGACGGCTGCGATGTGCGTGCCGGGGACCAGGGGGTGCGATGAGATGGGTGGCCGCCCAGGGCTTATTATAGCCCGGGAGTACGGTGGATGAGACAAGGTGGACTGATGGAGCCAAGCTCGGCCAGTGTGCATTTGGAGCATCTGGATGCAACTTTGAACACGCAAGACGGAGAGATGGAGTGCAGATGCCATGTACGAATACCCCTCCAGTGCCACCATTTCGAGAGCTGCTGCTCGAGGGCGGGCAGAGCAGAGGAAGCAGGCGGATCTGAGAGGCGTTGTCACGGCAGAGCAAAAACTGCATCCGCATCCACATCCACACCCACGCATCATCCACGCATCCACACATCCACAGCCCCCCCAAAGAAAGAATCCGTCCATTCAAGGGACTCCAAAGGCCAGGGGATCTTTGATGATGCGCCCCTCAAGCTCGCCCCACCAACACCCGCGCCAAAGAACCGGCTGACAAGGGTCACAGACGAGGGACGTACCGATGATTACGCGACCGACCAACTGCAGTTAAGACCTGGAGTCGTGACGGGACCTGGTTTGCTTGTCTGTCTCTGTTTCCGAGGAAAGGAACAAGAATCGTGAGGCAGGCTAAGGTCGTGGTTTCGAACGCGCATGTACGTCAAGTCCACCAGGCTCTCCGTACAGATGGAGCACATGCACCTCGTACTTTGCACATGAGCTTGCATTGGCCGACAAGCGCTCCGTACGACAGCCTCCCCTACATACGCAGTCCCTTGAAGCCTGAAGCCCTTATTCCATCCAGGCACCACCACGATCCTTCCAGGGAGTCTCTCGGTCAGTGCCTGGCTTGGAGAGGCCATCCAAGCGTCGTCCTTTGTCTTCGACGATCGACTTCCGAGTGTGACCAAGGGCTTGTGCAAACATTCAGGACGATGCAAGATCGGCTAATCCGACGCTGTCTCCTCCCATCTTTCGCCAAGTTTTGGTTCGGGACGGCTTCTCCGCCTGTCTCTGGTGGCCCCCGTGTTCCGTGACACAAGCACCTCGGTAGTACGAAGTCCACACATGCAGCGTGTAACGTGTACTCGCAATACACCACAGGCAAGAGCTTCGATTCGCACAAAGTCTTCCGTCCATGCCAATAAGGACGGGTTTTTGCACATGCGGAACCCCACATGAAGCTCAGTTCAGTTGCAGGCTGCCGAATGAAGGCCGACGGACCCGATAGGAGAAGAGTCCGGTGCCGTCTGCCGAGATTCTGCCGCCGTTTGGAGCCGGGCGTTGTTTCAGAGACTTGCTGTGTCAGCAGCGCCCAATGAGGAGAGCATGAGCGTCAGAGACGACATGTTCAAGAATGATGATTCTATAGGCACAAGTACTCATTACACGGCCTCGAAGCGTAGGCTGCATCTGCAAGAACGAGTTGCGCTTTTCTCACGGCCTCTTTAAAACCAAGTCAGCTCAGTGAGACATTCCTCTTGATCTTGACCCGACTCACTCCAATCGTGCCTTGACAAGATTCTCGGAGCTTCAGATGCCGCTTGCATGCCAGCTAGACACGACAAAGAGACGCACCTACACTTCATGAGATGTCCAACAGAAACAACTACTAATATGCCTCTGGAACGCCTAAATTACCAACTATGGTGATGACACTATAGAAGAGCCAAAGAGATCATACCTACCTACATCAACGTACAAATTATTCCAGTTCAAGATTACCGCAGCAGGAAAACCTACGACCAAGTCAAAGTATCGTCGATTGATGCCTGAGGCCAAAGCTGCACTAGCCAGTCGGGAGCTCCCGATTGACTCGATCCCTTCAGATGGCCAGCATCCCTAGCATGGAAGCCGTTGCTTTGGCCACAAGCTGCGACAAAGAGACAATCCGAGCACACGCCCGCGGCCTGCAGCGTTGCAAAGAGGACAGCAAGCCCCGACAGCCCTCTGCGCGTCCTCGCCAGCGTGCAAGTCTTTCAGCTTCGCCTTGCCCAAAACCACCCCGCGATCCAGATGACTCCCGTCTGAGGATATCCCCACGTTGACGACGACATCATCTCGCCTCCCGCAGCAGTCCCGCAAATTCCGTCGCCATGCCCCCGCGATTAAACATTCCGCCAGTCACACGAGCCCTGCTCGGCACCCTGCTCTTCCAGTCCGCCCTGAGCGCCGCGATTAGGTATCGCCAGTGGTCCGAGGATACGGACATTGTGATTCCGTACCTGACGCTCATCCCTCAGCTGTCCATCACCTACCCATGGACGTTCCTGACGGCTTCCCTGGTCGAGGGCAACGTCTTTACGTTTGCCTTGGGCGCCGCCACGCTCTACCATGGCGGCAGGTATCTGGAGAGGGCTTGGTCGTCGGCGGACCTGGCCAAGTTTATTGCCATTGTTTCCTTGATTCCGAATGTCCTGACCTTCTTTACCATGGTCTTCTTCTTCACCCTGACGAGGAACCCTGACTGGAGGTGAGTATGCGCATATAGCATATATATATATGTATATATGTACACTACGCGCCAGCGGAGCACTGGAGAGCACTACTGACATCTGCATCTCTGTCAAGTCTAACGGTTATCGGTGGCACCATCCCCTTCCAAATTGCCTTCCTCGTCGCCTTCAGCCAGCTCATCCCGGCGCATACGGTCACGCTCTTCCGCGGCATCGTCTCCCTCCGAATCCCAAAGACGCCCCTCATCTACATTGGCATCGTCACCGTACTCTCGTTCACACCACTGCTGTCGCGTGCTGCTTTCTGGCTGGCCAACTACAGCTTCCTTACGAGCTGGACATATCTGCGGTTCTTCAAGGTCGTGTTTCCCGATCTTGAAACGGCTCAGCCTGCGTCGCTGCGTGGCGACGCCAGCGAAACGTTTGCCTTTGCCGAGTTCTTCCCGGGCCCTGTCAAGCCGTTCGTAGCCGCCGTGTCTGATCAGATCTTCAACATTCTCGTGGCGATTCGGCTTTGCAAGCCATCGGGACAGCGAGGTATAACCACCCGCCATGACAGTATCGCACAGAGAGGTGCGCCGGGAAGCGCCCGTGCCGAGGCAGAGAGAAGGAGAGCCATTGCGCTGAAGGCGCTCGATCAGAGATTGAATGCGGCAACCGCTGCCGCTCGACCATCCGCGCCGCCTCCGCCGTCAGCTTCTGCTCAGCCAAGCGGTCCACCTGTACAGACTCAACCCCAGACAGGTGCTCAGGCAGCAACGAAGTCTGAGCCCGGCCCGATGCTTGGCGAGACCAAATTTGAGCCCGAAGAAGACCATTAATAAATGGCGGTTCATGGGAGGTGCTAGTTTTTTTTTTTACGCAAAGCTACAGGCGATTTGATGGGATATCGGTGTTGAGGTGGAGAATATGAGGTGTTACGAATCGAACGAGTGGAATGATATAAGCGGATTGGATTGACGGATAGTAAGTTGGCGCTTCGGTGTTGTCACGGATCATGGGGTTAATTGTCTAGCCAGCACATGGAGAATGAATCGAGCTTTGACAGCTGCGTCGATGCGAAAACATGTCAGACCATATTGACCGCGCTACCCTCTTCTTCGAAAGTGCCCCCCCCTTGCGCCTAGGAGACACATGTAACACTAGGTAGCTTTTGCGTTTAGATTGCGCTTCAATCTGAGGGAAGCAGAGAAAAGGAAGTGGGGGGGAGTTGAGCAAAACAGAGCCTCCTATGACATGACATGACGAGTCGAGGGCGAAATACTGGATGGCCGCACTTATCACACACATGCAGAAGAGGAATGAGAATCGAACGGGGGAGGGCAATGGGAGACATGTTGGGTCGTACCGCATCGTGAGGGGGATATACTACCTACCTTGCCCAGAGTTTAGAGAATTGAGAAAGGCGAGGGATTTGCTTTTCCACATGCCCGTAGGGAGATATATATATAAATATATATATATATATATATATATATAGTAGATGGCTCAATATTCATACAGAAATGCCATCGACGGCACACAAAGCGGCCATTACAAACCCGTAAATCAAACATCGATCTGAACAACGTCCCCGAGAAGTCATGAAAGGCATCCTGAAACAGAAACTCCCCGCGCCGCCCAATCTTCAGCTAAAAGGTATCCAAACG
Organism: Trichoderma ghanense; assembly: GCF_004382785.1. Classification (NCBI taxonomy): domain Eukaryota; kingdom Fungi; phylum Ascomycota; class Sordariomycetes; order Hypocreales; family Hypocreaceae; genus Trichoderma; species Trichoderma ghanense. Next base: position 1,232,120 of record NW_027395665.1, on the reverse strand, counting down.
CCTGTTTACGAATTTTCATAAAGCACCTAGATTAGCACTCTCAATGGTTCAAGTACCTTACCTTAAGCAGGGGCTGAAAGTCACGTTTGAAATGGTCGAAACAAAGTGCCTTTTGCTAGGTATTCAACATGGGAGTTAAATATACCTGATGGTGGTCGCATCCTCGATCCAAAGGGGTGTGGGTGCGTCTGTAAGGTAAGGTAAGGTAGGTGTTGCAGCAGAACACAGCTACCTTACGCTTTTTGTTCAACGATACATTTCTTTCAACATGGAGGGGCGTCGCAAGCCAAATGTTACATTTGATGCCAGGCTACCCGATTTTGAGAGTGCGTCTCATCACAGCTTTTTCTGGCCTTGTGCGACCCGACCCGAGTTTTCTTTTGGGTGCAGCGGCCCATGACAGCCGGAGCGTGGAAGCGCATACGTGCGTGCCATCTAATGTCGCTTGTTTTCGTCTCTCTCTCTCTCTCTCTCTCTCTCTCTCTCTGTCTCGAGGCTTTTCAATGGTGTTGTTGCCTCGTGCAGACACACGCACACACACACACACACACACACACACACACACACACA
>NW_027395665.1:1104723-1231454 GCF_004382785.1 Trichoderma ghanense | reverse complement strand
TTTTTTTTTTTTTTTTTTTTTTTTTTTTCTTCCCGGGGTTGGGGTTATGGGTACTGGTGAGGGTGAGAGCGTGTAAGGTTGCCTTGGGGGGGGAGAGGGAGCCGGGCTGCCTTCTTTTGCTCCTTTGCTCAGCTCGATTTGGGAGCGGCAGCCCAGCAGCTACTATTATCGGAACCCAAGAATTTAGAACATGCTCCACATGCAGTCTCAGACGGAGAGGGTTGAAGGAAGAGAAAGGAAAGATGACGCATCGCCCCGGAGTTCGAGGGCCCCCCTGACAGGGTAGCAATCCATCATTGAGCGCCCGCCAGGTCTGTTCGCCAGGCAGCTCTTTTCTCTAGGCTGGTGATACAATACTCGCGCTGCCCGCCTCGGCCGTTCGTCGTCGCCTCGCCATGGGAACCCGCGAGGGAGGGCAAGGCGGACAGGGCGAGGAGAGAAGTGAGGGAGGGGTGTGCAGCCTCGACATCCACCGTGACACCAGTGTCAAGTCCTGTGTGCTGTCCATGGCGAAACCCAGGCCCTTGGTCGCAGTCGGAATCGAAAGGAAACACGTCCAGGCAAGACAGCGTCGCCCGTTGCGCGGGTTCAACTTTTTTACGTGTACAGCATGGAAGAAGTGCCACAGGTATGGCATCGACAGGCTTTGGATGACGGGAGCACAGAGCAAGAGGCTACGGGCAGGTTGCACCAAGATGTACTCCGTACTTTCGTACACCCCGTAACCACCTTCGCTCCCGTCATCCGAGGACCTTGTCTTGCCCTGCCTTTTGTTTCTCTACCTACCTGAGCCAGCAGGAGAAACCTGGCAAGTCGGGAATCTGGCGGCTCGCCTCGGGCGCAGCTCGTCCAGCCAGCTAGCGCGGGAACGAGTCTATTCGCAGCCGGGCTGTTTCTTATGGATGGATGGATGGATGGATGGATGCCCTGCACGAAAAGTGGTCGTTAGCATTGAAGGCTGTCACGGTCCTGTACGCGATGAAGATGATCTGCAGCATCTGGTATCTTTTTCTTTTCTTTTCTTTTTTTCCTTGTCGCAGCGCCACTGCTGGTAATGCGGACTGCCAGCACTAACAACTCGCAGAGAGAGGGGAGAAATTCCGCAGTGCTTCGCATTCGCCCACGAGACTTCACCGAACCAATCTGGTAGGCACCCAGCGTTAAGTCGTACTTCGTGATGAAGCAACTAGTGCGCGAAGCACGGAGCAGCTCTGGCCAGAAACTGCTAGAGTGCAAGAAGCTTGGGCTGCCTACTGGTAATAAGCTGGGTGGTGGCGGCGCCGGTGCTTGTTTTCTGCTTGCCGCCCTCCTGCCGGGCCTCGGGGCTTCTGGACCTCTGGGGTTGGAGCCCACACGCATCGCGTCCGCTGCTGATGGGCGAGGCAAGGGGCCGAGCTAGGAGATGAGCGCAGGAGGCTAGCAGGCTGGAGCTGGGAAGAGCCCCAGATGGCCAGATCCGCCGGCGGCTGGCTGTGGCACGTCAGTGTGTTGAGCAGCTCAGGAGGTGGGAGGTGCCCACTTGGGGCAGACAAGAGAGAGGAGGAGGAGGATAAGAGGGTACATTAGCAGAGGCACGAGAATCCACCCGCACCAGGAATAGGCACTAAACTTACCAGTGGACCCACTGTGCTAAGTAGGCGGAGACTGTTGGCAGAACTTCTCTTTTTTTCCTTCCCAATGACATGTGGGCGGGTTGCTGAAAAAGCGGAGCCGATCCTGACTCGGCACGGTACGGGGTGTGCGCATGGACGAAGCGCAGCGAGAGGGCTGGAGCCGCCCAGAGGGAGCAAAAGGGAGTTGGCGCACAAAGTCCCCCCAAAGACGTGCGCGTATTAGCAGCTCTTCACGGAGACATGACGCGCTCAGTTCGGTGCGAGTAGTACTTCGGACTTGATGGCATGCGTGTGCCTGTCTCTAGCGTTCTGGCACCGCACAGCCAGCATGCGGCTGGTGCCCGAGCCAACTTTGACCATCGACGCCCTTCATCGTCAGCAGGCATGCTCTCCCCTACATGGACATGGACATGTGCGTGTATGTAGCGTGTACTGCAGGGCACGCGGCCCATGCACCAACGGCTCATACAACCTGATAGGTGCAAAGGTACTCGTACCTACTGGCACGCACAGCACGTGGAGCACAGCTGCACGCTGCTGCTAACGCAGAAAGTACGGGTACCGCTGCAGGCTGAAGGGACAGTACGTACCTGAGAAGAGGTTGTGCCTCGTCGCTCGCTGTCGTGTTTGCTTCGCCGACCGTCTTCTTGTCGCTTTTCTCCGGGACTTCTCCACCAAATGAGGCCAACGCAGAGATGCTACCGATACCGATACGGACTGTACTCGTAACTACCAGTCCGACGATGGGGACACATCACATACACGTATCAGGTGTTGTAGGACGCAGCCCTAGCGGTGGCAAGCCAGCACGAAGTGTCCCGCAGCGAGGCTTCCGCTGCTGGCACGTAGCTGCCTGTAGCTACGCAGGGCAGCACAGGCAGATGCAGGCCAGCATTGCTTCAACCTGCCGGAGCCGCTTCCACGAAACAATGGGTTTGCATCGGCCGCCGCGGCTCCAAACGGGGCGCTTGAGCAGAAGCAACAGCAGCAACCTGCGTCAAATATCCCAGGCCGGCTCCGCATCTTCACGTTTGTTTGGCGACAGCCGTCCGTGGCTCACGCTTATGTAACAAAGGTTGCCTCATGCTTGCAGGAAAAAGGCCGAATGCAAGATGCGGGCCAGTTATCTTGATCCTGACTCGGAGGCTCGAAGAGAAGACACGCACACACACACAAACTCGTCCCGCGCCATCCCTCTAATACTATTACCTTATTCCCCTTAGGCGCTGCAGCCCCGGTCACATGACGGGCCTTGCCTTTGTTTCGGTGGCTTTTCCCCTTGATCCTGCTTGTTGTATCCCCCGACATGGAGCCAAACGCCAAGGAATCCCCGGGTTGCCCAGCCCTTCTATTTTCCATCTGCTTCCGTTGACACCATCTTCTTTTTCTTTTTCTTTTACCGGTTTACTGCCTTGAAGGTACTAGCACCGTTTCCGATGCTTTTGTCCGGCAGTCCGCAGCCGCCGTCATCTCCCCCTCCAGAGAGTTGTTTTCATCACCGGTTCTGCTCCGGCGATGGGAAATGAGGTGCCACCCGGTGAGAGCCGCTGATTCTGTATGGAGACTCCGTCTGGACAGTGCGAGTGCTCAACAAAGAGATGCGGAGTTCTCGTCGGCACCTGGGACCGTTTGATTTGATCTACGAAATAGAAAAATGCGATGCGAATGACTGGTTCTGCCTGTGGCGTATCCTCTGCCAGCCTGCGATAAGACAGGGTTGAGTGGCTTGCCAGCCAAGCTTCTTCTTCGCAGTCAACCGCCGTTGGCATCACGCCACCGTATGTTGGCGTTGGCGTCGCCTCGATGAGCTCGAGTGCCACCCTGTCGATTCGGATCGAGTCTTCTCGCATGCCGAATGAGGGAACGCCTCTGTTCCTGTGCAACGGCTGGTGCTACATACCTCTGTTACCGCCATCGACTCCAAACGCCTAGTGCCACAGGCATTGGATCATTTCGCCCGCCAGAACTCGGGCCAAAAGGTGCTGCTGACAACGCATGCCCACGAGCCAACCAAACGCAACGTCTTCATACCCCCGGACACAGACCGGGGCCGAACAAGCCATGACCACTCGTATCGAGCGCTGGCGTCGCCAATGACAACTGAAGATCCCCCCGAGAGCTAAAAGGGAGCTGTTGCTGCCGGTTGGCTTACCCGCTGGATCACCGCACCATGCTTGTTTTTGCCTCGATGCGGCCATGGATCCTCAGCGATTGGGACGCGGACCCTTCCGTGGCCCTGCGCCCGCGATACGGCGATGCAGCAAACTCTGCTGGGAACAACAGGACACGCACATGGACAGCAGCATGCGGTGCTGTAAAAGCACGAAATGGGGAGCGCTCGTAGTTGTCAATTGTCGTCGGATACCAGGCATAGACTCCGACGTGTTCTGTTCCTGAGGATCAATCACGATGCTCTGTGGTGATCCCTTGCAACCGCTTGTCACTCAATCGCCGTGGCTTCAACCACCACAACCTACACTTGCAGCCATGCAGTTTACATCAAACTTCACATACGCGGCAGAAGGGCTCAACCGGGCTCTTGGCTGCTGCAGCCCAGAATGAAATTGCGCGCCCTCAGCTCGTGGCCAGAGGCTGCATCGCCAAGGCATGACACAAAGACGTCTTGGTGCGCCGCAAGTCGACCAGCTCGCCGCCGGGTAATGAAATGATCTATTCCCTCTGTCTTCAACTGCTTCACCCATTGCGTCCTCTGTGCAATAATAACCAATCACCCTCCAAGTACTCGTAATCGCACCATGGACTGCACAGGCACTCCGTACCAAGGTACACACACAATCCACCGCATTCGCCTGGCAGAACATTCTAAGCCGCGGCCATGGTTCGTCTCAGCCGCCTTTGCCCAAGAATCCTTCGCCTGGGCACCGGGTTGCTTGAAACACTGCTAGTGCTCTCTGCTCAGGCTTCTCTCCAGTCTCCCGTCTTACCCCTCGCAGCGCGGCGACCCGTCATCGCATCTCGACCGAGTGTGAGTGGGCTGCTCTGCTGAGGCTCGGGCACTAGGTACAGCGAGCGGTACGTACCTTACCTGGCCTGCACTGACGATGGACCCGCTGTCCGCCAGCCGCCGCGAGCAGCTCTGGGCGGGCAGGTAGTACTACTAGGGTAACGGGCACGACAGGCAAGGTACCGACGGTACGTACCGCGAATTCGTACTGGCACACCATCTCGCACAGGACCCTGTCCACCCCCCCACTCTGTGCCCTCGGCAAGGAAGACACCAAAAGCCGCCAAGCATGCAGACGCCCCACCGGACCAGGGTGGCCCCGCTCGCTTCACAACCACCCCGTCCGTGGCTGTAGTGCGTCCTTTCCCTCCCATTTTCATCATTCTCATGGGTAAGGTAAGTTTGGCGGTTCAGCAGCGCAGGTCCTTCCTCCACAAGACCAGCCCTCTCCCCGTCACCCGTTCTCTTTTTTTCTCCCCTCCATCACAGTCTGCAGCCGTAGCCAGCAGCGTCGGGGATCGCGGACCTCGACGAGCCTCGTGTCATCTCGACAACTCCAGCTATCCTTCTGCTTAGAACTTTAGCCTCGTCGGCCTTTGCTTTCGCTCGGCGTACCTTTTTCTGCCCTTGCGTAGTTTGTTTTATTCTTCATTCTTCTGCCTGCCGGCCCGAGTGCTGCCGTCACCAGCATCCTCCTGTCGGCCTGCGTCTCTCCGCCGTGTTTGCACTCGAGCCATTGGACTGTCGCCGCAACCATCGCCCTTCAATCGACACGACCGTCGCCGGCTGAGAGCACTTTCGCGCGATCGCGTCCGGATCGGCATAATCAAGGCCCGCGCCCCTCAGACCCTTCACCGCCAGCCTTGTCGCGACGAGCCGCTGCCCAGTGCATCGCGATGGCGAACCATCACCCATCGCCCACAATGATGCAGATGCAGCATCAAGCACCTCCTCCTGTGGCACCGCCTCAGAATGTCCAGCCGAACCACTTTAGCCCGTCGCACCAGATTGCGGCCATGAACGAGGCCGTCTGGTTGCAGATTGGTATGCACCGTTCCCCCTTTGCTCGCTGACTTGCCCTGGCCCGACTGTGGTGCTGATAATCCGAATAGGAAGCTTCTCTGAGTTGCTGCGGATGCCCGAAGAAGCAATGCACGCCTACGAGCGAGCCCTCCAGGCAAATCCGAATTCGACCGCCGCGATGAGCGCGATTGGAATGCTCCTCAAGGGGCGCGAGGCGTTCGACAAGGCTCTCGAGTTCTTCCGCGCCATCGTCCAGCTCGACCAGAACAACGGTGAGGCATGGGGCAATCTCGGTAAGCCGCGATCACAAAGCATCTGGATTTCGTTGATCTGTGCTCATGCGATGCTCTGCAGGCCACTGTTACTTGATGACCGAAAATCTGCAAAAAGCGTACGATGCCTACCAACAGGCTCTCGTCAACCTGAGAGATCCCAAGGTACGTAGGCAACGCGCTGGGAAGCCCGCCTCTGCTTGAGTCTTTTGGTTAACCTTGGTAAACACAGGATCCTATGCTGTGGTATGGGATTGGAATTCTGTATGATCGATACGGGAGCTACGACTATGCCGAGGAAGCATTCTCCCAAGTCATGACGATCCAACCCGACTTTGAGAAGGCCAATGAAATCTACTTCCGACTCGGCATCATATACAAGCAGCAGTCGAAGTTCGCCCAAAGCTTGGACGTAAGGCAACACTCTTATCACTCGCCACCCCCATCGCCTATTGTTACTGACAGGGTTCCCAGTGCTTCAAGTACATTGTCAATTCCCCGCCGGGGCCCCTTACCCAGGAAGACATCTGGTTCCAGATCGGCCACGTGCACGAACAGCAAAAAGATGTAAGCTTTCGCTTGCCCGCCTCTTCTGCGTGAATGTGTCATTTGCTGACGTTGCTTTCGCAGTTTGACGGCGCCAAGTCTGCCTACCAGCGGGTGTTGGACCAATCGCCGAATCACGCCAAAGTTCTGCAGCAGTTGGGCTGGCTGTATCACCAACAAAGCCCAGCATACGATTCCCAAGAGCGCGGTATCCAGTATCTCGAAAAGTCTGTCGCGGCAGACAACCAAGATGCGCAAAGCTGGTACCTCTTGGGTCGCTGCTACATGTCCCAGCAGAAATATCCCAAGGCATACGAGGCCTACCAACAGGCTGTGTACCGCGATGGGAAGAATCCCACCTTCTGGTGCTCGATCGGTGTGCTCTACTATCAGATCAACCAGTACCGAGACGCGTTGGACGCGTACTCGCGAGCCATTCGCCTTAACCCTTACATCTCTGAGGTTTGGTATGACTTGGGTACTCTGGTACGTTCAATTCCCTGTTCCCTTCGTTTTTGAGCGTCTGATCGCTAATTCTGTGAGCAGTACGAATCGTGCAACAACCAGATTGCCGACGCTCTCGACGCCTACCAGAGGGCAGCAGAGCTGGATCCAGGCAACCCGCACATCAAGGCTCGCCTTCAGCTTCTCCGGTCAGGCGGCACCAATGGTGGCCCGCCGCCTGCAGCTCCTCAGCCTGCTGATATGCATCCCTCAACGTACCAGACAGGCCCTACAGGTCCTCCTCAATGGGGAGGATCTGCGCAGCAGCAGTCTGCTGGCCCCCCTGCTGCCACTCAGGCGGCTGGCGAGAGCTGGGCTGGCAGGCTGTCAAACGTGAACCCGCCGCCTCAGCCCCCTAACCCCTACGAGAGCAGGGGCGGCGAGCCTTTCCGTGGTGGTGGCCCGGCGCCACCTCTCCGACAGCCCAGCCCTCCTCCGCAGGAGCCGCCGGCACGTCAGCCATATCCCGAGATCAACAGACCGGGCCCATCCCGTCGTGGCCCATCGCCGCCGCCGGCTCATCAGTATGCCCAGCCTCTCCCTCCACCACCTCCCCAGTCTCAAGCTCCGCCTCCCGCCCCGGCTGAGCGACGAGTCGTCAACCCTAACTGGGGCGGTGCGACGCCTTCGGCATCGGCGCCTCCCAACAACCCGAATGCTGGCAACCCGCCTCCGAACGGCATGACTCCGTTCCGGCCCGCCAGCAGCCCGCGCACCGATGGCCGTCCTCCGATCCATGACAACCGCATGCCATCCCCCAAGTCGGCCTACCCGCAGCACCCGGCTCCTCCTCCACCTCACTATGCTCACCACCCGGAGATGCCCCCTCAGAGCGCTCCTGAAAACGCACAGGCACCTCCTCCCCCTCCACCTCCTGCCCCGATTTCTGAACCGCCTGCCCAGCGCATGGAGGATCGGCCCGCGTCTGTAGGACCCAAGAGACATCGGGAATGGGAAGAGGAGCCAGTGGCTAAGAAGCCTGCCAACGAAGAGACTCGTGCTCGGCTTGGTGATTTGCAACACCGCAGACCATCAACCCCTCCCCCTGCCCGTGACGCTTATCGCCGCAATTCATCCGAGGCTCGCCGAACGGAAGAGCAGCGTCGCCCCGAAGAGCCCCGGAGGCCTGATGAGCCACGTCACAAAGCAGAGAGCTATCATCCATCCGAGGCTGCCCACCACACACAGAACCATAGTGTGAGCTCAAATCACCTGCCACCGATGCAGCCAGGAGCGGGCCCCATGACTGGCGTCGTTCACGAAAAGCCCAACCCTCCCGTTGTCCCAAAGGAAGAGCCTCGGGCTGAGCAGGCTTCCACAGCTCGCCCAGCTCCCCCGCCTGCCTCTGAACCCGAGCGTGCCGCTAGGAAAATGGACGTGGACGAGGACTATGACGACAGCGGGGAGGACGAGAAGAAGGCCGTGCTCACCAACGGCTCTGGGCCTTCCGCAGCTTCAAGCGACCTGAAAGCCCCAAACTCCTCTGTCAACGTCAATGTGGCGTCTGGCCCTGCGCCCAAGTCTGAGTAGGACATCTCTCGACAGAAGGGATAATGTTGTTTTACGGGCGTCTTGGGAGGCGGCGGCTTTTCGTTTTGAGTGATATGCCCCTGCGACCTTTTCTTCTGTCTTCTTTCTTCTGCTATATATCATACTTCCATTCCCGGCTTATTACCTAGTACTTGGCTGTTTTCATATGTCGGGGGCTGATGTGACGGGACGGCATGGGGAAACGGGTTATTGGTTTTGGCTAAAACAAACTGTCGCCAGGGAGCGTTTTCCGTATGATACTTGTAGTCGTTTCGTCCTTTTATCAAAGAACTATTCTGATTACTCTTGGCAACCATGTCCTTCTCTATGACTCTTGGTTTACATACATCTCGGCCCCTGCCTACTCATGCTGCCCCTTCGATTCTGTCCTACCGAGATCAAGCAGAGCGCTCAAGTGCTTTAGTTGAGAGTCACGTGATCAGATCCTCCTCAGGTTTTGCGCTCAGGCAATGGCCCCATTCGATTGGCCAAAAGAGCCCTTCTTCCAGAAGAGGCTAGCCATTGGGCGCACGGGCCGCACAATCTGGGAACATCAGGTCTCGCTTAAAATTTCGCACACAAACTATTTTCCCGGAAGCCCTTTTCACTTTTCTGCTTCGTGCAGGCTTCGTCAATTTTTCATACCAACCTCATCACCACACAACAGCCCAAAATGAGTGTACGTGAAACATTCCGAACAAAGCGACGACGGTCTTCTCTCGCTTCACGATGCTGACAATCAGAATAGCACCGCAAGTACGAGGCTCCCCGTCACGGCTCCTTGGCTTACCTGCCTCGGAAGCGCGCTGCCCGCCACCGCGGAAAGGTCAAGTCGTAAGTTGATGGACAGAACTCTGGAATAAAAGAAAAGAAAAAATCTTTGAGATGGATTCACCTTGGAGGAGAACATGGAAGGAACTCAGTGCTAACTAATTGGGATTACAACAGCTTCCCCAAGGATGACGCCAAGAAGCCCGTCCACCTGACCGCCGCCATGGGCTACAAGGCCGGTATGACCACGATCGTCCGTGACCTCGACCGACCCGGCGCGAAGGCACACAAGAAGGAAGTTGTGGAGGCTGTTTCGATCATTGATACCCCCCCTGTACGAACAATGCAGCCCGCTTGGCTATGTGCCTATGGCTAACATCTAATTTAGATGATCGTTGTTGGTCTTGTGGGCTACATCGAGACTCCCCGCGGTCTGCGCTCCCTCACCACCGTCTGGGCCGAGCACTTGAGCGACGAGCTCAAGCGACGATTCTACAAGAACTGGTACAAGAGCAAGAAGAAGGCCTTCACCAAGTACGCCAAGAAGCACTCGGACAACAGCGGCGCCTCCATCAACCGCGAGCTCGAGCGCATCAAGAAGTACTGCACCGTCGTCCGCGTCCTTGCCCACACCCAGATCCGCAAGACCCCCCTCAAGCAGAAGAAGGCCCACCTCATGGAGATCCAGGTCAACGGTGGCTCCGTCGCCGACAAGGTCGACTTCGCCAAGGACCTCTTCGAGAAGCCCGTCTCCGTCGACACCATCTTCGAGCAGGATGAGGTCATTGACGTGATCGCCGTCACCAAGGGTCACGGATTCAGCGGTGTCACCGCCCGCTGGGGCACCAAGAAGCTTCCCCGCAAGACTCACAAGGGTCTCCGAAAGGTCGCTTGTATCGGTGCCTGGCATCCTTCCCACGTCCAGTGGACTGTTGCCCGTGCCGGTCAGGAGGGTTACCACCACCGAACCTCTGTCAACCACAAGGTTTACAGAATCGGCAAGGGTGACGCTGAGGACAGCGCCTCCACTGACATCGATGTCACCAAGAAGAAGATCACTCCGTATGTTTTTTTTTCTACCTCTTTTTTTTTCACTCAACGGCACAGGTTGCTAACATTTTACTTGCAGTCTCGGTGGCTTCGTCCGCTACGGTGAGGTCAACAACGACTTCGTCATGGTCAAGGGCTCTATCCCTGGTACCAAGAAGCGTGTCGTGACCCTGCGCAAGTCCATGTGGACTCACACCTCAAGAAAGGCTCTGGAGAAGATCAACCTCAAGTGGATCGACACCTCTTCCGAGTTCGGCCACGGTGCTTTCCAGACCCCTGCGGAGAAGAAGCAGTACCAGGGTACCCTCAAGAAGGATCTGGCCTCCGCCTAAGCGTGCGCGGTTCGCCTCTCTTTTCCTTTTTGCGCGTCATGGTCATTGCATTGGTGTCGGATATCTGGTTTGCCTTGCTTTTTGGGCTGGGTTTTGGGGCTCTCATAATGGGATGAGCATGAAGAAGAAAAAAGAACGAATTTCAGCTAGAAATCTGAAATATCAAAATGAGATTTCCTGTTATGATGATGGGAATCCCACGCATGTGCATGCCCAAGTAGCGACGCCAATAGACAAGCTGACCAACTTACATGACTGAACCCTTGCCGTGACTGTCGGGGGAGATATATGGAGCTCCATGGGGGTAATTGCACGATAACCAAGCCACCTCTTTTTGCTTTGACTTCAACACTCAGGTTATTGGCTCTCATGTGCGAAAGCAGGGTGGTTAAGGCACGGCAAAGACGAGACGGAGAGAGACGTCGTAAAATTGCAACTTTTTCAGTCTCACAAGTTGCTCGTGTTGTGGCTTTTTCTTGGGTTTTCTGAACGCTGCAGAAGAAGCACGAGAGACCTTTTCCCTCGCAATGAGAAAGGATTCACAGATCTGAGGACTTGACACAGCTCAGTTGTTAGTCTTGTATCATTTACTCTGCAACTTTGAGCCGTCCAGAGCAACAAACCGATGTAACTAGATCTCTTGTGATGGCCACATCGTTACGGACAGGCGTCCATGGTGGCTGGGCCTTCAAGCAAGCAGACAAGATGGACTCAAACGTTCGTCCTGCTGCCCAGTTTCCCATCGTCATCCATCACGACTTACTTACTCGACCAAAAGCTCATCCCAGGTCCTCACTGAGATAGCGAGCCGATACAATGGGATCGGCGTGAAGCAATGGCTGCATAAGACATCCTTCAGCTTGCCTCAAGCTCCGTCAAGCAGCGGCAAGGAGCTCCGTCAAAGTTACGACAGTCTTTGACAGCACAGGGTAGATTCATACCTTCTGAAACAGCCAATATTATGGTATGAACGCCAGTCAAGGTTGAATACCGCTTTGGATGAGATTGGTGAGCCTGCCTGATTATTGACGGTATTGATCATTAGCCCAACTGACCGTGGTCATATGCAGGGCTTCAACTTCGTTGACCTGTGGCCCGTGGCAACCCAATGACATCGAATCATCCGTAACTCGTTCCTCGCGTGGCTTGTCAAATCTAGTCTACCCGGGGTGTCTCTGACCGCAATGATCCAATGCGCGAATGACTGATTAGCCACGACACCCTCCACCCTGAGCTGGCTCAGTTCGTCGTTAAGAGAGACTATGCCACCATCATTGTTGGATGCGCAAGCACAGCAAGGAGTAGGAGTACCTACCGAAGCATTTGGTCGTGTGGTTGTCCAACGAGTGGTTCCGGCAGGCGTTTGTGCCAGCACCGTGGCCATGAGATTCTCCAGAGACGGCAAGGTGTTGACCCAGTACGCCAATTGATAACAGCCATTGAGGCAACTCGGCTTATCATCTGCGCAAGTTATCGTCACCAAGAAAACCGTCCAAGCCTGGGCGTGCACTTTCAGAGTTGCTTGTTCAAATCAAGGAGGGCGTATTCGAGGGTGTAGAGTGGGCTGATCTGCACTCTGGCGCTCCAAAGGTTGCAGATAGCCATTGAGTCTGGCGACAATGCTTTGGATCTCGAACCAGGGGAGCAGACTGTAAGTGTCACTGCTGGCGCTTGTGCCAAAGCTGTTCCCGAGAAAATCAAGAGTCGTGGAGCAGCATTATGGCTCTATGTCGCCCGTTTCGGAGGCTTCAGCTAGATGGATCCCGGCTGCACCTGCGAGGCAGCCTAGTAATTCACTCGACACGCTTTTGGATCACCATTCTGTTGTATCAAGTCCAATCAAGGGTAAGGAAGGACGAGATGTATGTATCTAGAATGAAAATATCTCGCAGGTGAGATGCTGGTTTGTAGTAGAGAGAAGATGAAGCTGAAGACGGAAGCCAAGGTTGAAGTTGAAGAGAAGCCCCACAGCAGCAGCAGCTCCCCACGCAATTAGCGTGACTAATGTAGGTAGTAGTAGCTGATGCTGAAGATTGCGGAGAAGAAGCAAGCCATTGGCTGAGATATGGGGGCTTTCATTGCTTGTGCCTTGCCCAGATCAAGGAAGTGAGAATGGCGCAGACTTTCAAGACAGGGCATCAGATTGACGGCTCATTTTGCATCTGGACCGTGATCCAACTTGAAAACTTTTATCTATTGTATGGGTGCTCCTCTGTGATGGTGGGCGGAATACGAGGGATCGGACTTGTCGCGGTAGAGGCTGGTATCCAGTACGTTGTGCCTGGATTGGGGCTCGGCTAATTTTGAGTTTCTGCCCCTGTACTGTAATATCGTGCCGCTACTAATCAACAATCAACAATCAACAATCCGCTCTGGATGAGAGAGACCGCTACACATGAGTCAGCTTTACACATGGTATCAAGAGAAGGAACATGAAGATCGTGGTATATGTTGGTAGATGATGCTTTACCCGAACAATCGGGCTCGGCGTCATAGTGTCTCAGCGAGGTACTGTAGGGCCTGCAAAATGCATCAATTTCAGGATCCATGGAGGGGCAACCAAAACTTGAAGGTACAGGTACAGGTACAGGCACAGGTGATCCAGGTCACCTCCAGTTACCTACTGTAGTAGCGCAGCATTGAACGCGTCGCCTTCGAGCTCACAGCACAGCCCAGCCTGATGCTCGCCGGGCGCCGTAGCACGACATGCCACCTCGTTTCACAGCGCCTTACCATCGCCCAAACAGCGTCCAAGCCAAAACATCACCCAACCGTCGCCTCGCCTCACTTCTTGTCCCACGGCCAGCCAAGAGGGGTTTGCCCTTTGGCATCAGGTCGTCTCGTTAGCACCTTGTCCGCTTCACCTCTGTTCATGTCATTTCAACCTTTCAGCCTCAGCTTCAGCTTCGGTCCAGCGATTCTTCATCACTTGAGCGGTTCAGCGGCGGCATCACAGCCATCAACCAACCACTACCTATCCGGACTACTACTCCACAGAAACAATGAGAGAGCCTGAAAGCGACTTCTCCTCGTCTGGCAGCGAATCGCCGCCGCCGCCTCCTCCGCCCAAAGCAGAGCCTCACGCTCGCGTCTCTACCTCAGCACCTCACCACGCCTCTCACGAGCATGCGCCACCTCCCACGAGACGCCAAAGCATCGCAAACCGCCTGCTGGGGTCCTTCAACCAGGTCCGCAAAGACACCAAGGAGAGGGTCAAGAATGAACCGCCGCCACCGCCGACCACCGCCAAGCGGCGCTCGTCCGTTGCCGAAAAGTCGTCGCCCATGACGCGCATCCGCTCATGGCTTGACACGTGCAACGCCCAGCATAGTCATCACTGCAGCGGCGATGACCCGGATGCCGACACTTGGCGGCCCGTCTACCTCGTCGACTCGGTTGAGCGATGCTTGGTCAAGGCTAAGCCGACAGATCGCTATCTCGCCCTGAGCTACGTCTGGGCGCCCCTGAATCAGCGTCGAGGCGGTCCTACCGCGGTGGTGCAGCTCCTCAAGTCGAACATCGAGGCCTTCCAGTCGGACCTCCCAGAGGTGGATCTTCCCGAGACCATCCTAGACGCCATGTACATGGCAAGGAAACTGGGGTTCCGTTACCTGTGGGTTGATCAGCTTTGCATCGTCCAAGATGACGAGGTAGACAAGGAGAACCATGTCCGACACATGCCGTACATCTTTGCAAATGCCTATCTCACCATCGCCGCAGCACATGGCGACCTCTACACCGGCCTCCTTCCCATCAGCCCACGGCGACATCAGCGCGACTCCAAGGCCGGCAACAGCAGCACCAGCACCAAGGACCACAGCGAACTGCTGCGGCAGTCTAAATGGAACAACCGGGGATGGACCCTTCAGGAGCTCCTCTATTCGCGCCGCATTGTGTTCTTCTTCCAGGATACCGTGACATGGGAATGCCATTGCAACCTTTGGCAGAAGAACTCGGTCAACATCATGCCCAAGCTGCGAGGCAGCAGTCGACACGATTGCGTCAACCGTCTTTCCTCTGCCATTCTCGGTTATCAGCATCCTCCGTGGCCCGACCTGGATGAGTATGCCCGCATCGCCGCCGATTATAGCGCAAGGAGGGTGACTTACGTTGAGGACACTTTGAGGGCTTTCTCGGGCATTACTTCTATGCTCTCGCGTACATTTTCGGATGGCTTCATGTACGGCATGCCGCTCATGTTTCTCGACATTGCTCTGCTCTGGCGCCCTCAGGCATCAATACGACGCAGGGCGCCACCGCGAGCCCCCTTCTTTCCATCATGGTCCTGGATGGGGTGGTGGTTTGATGGCGTCCCTGTCGACGTGATTCTGTGGAAGGCAGCGGCAGATTATGTCGAAGAAGCGAGTCCGACGAAAGTAGGGTCCAACTCCAAGCGGTTTCAGACTATGCAAACCTTTAGGATCAAGCCCACCGTCACGTGGCACCTTACAGACAGAGCTACCACAGTCCCCGTGGCCAACAATGGGCTGCGGTATCGAGATCTCAGGTCGCGCAAGAATGCCGGCACACCGCTGCCCCGTGGCTGGTCGAGAAGCGGATCGTCTTTCAAGCACGACAGCGACCGGACGACCGTCTTCAAGTATCCTGTGCCTGTCACAGATCCCCCCAAAGACGGACCACACGCGCCGACACCGGCGGAGCAAACATTCCCGGGTCCGCTCTTGTCCTTCAGAACGGCTTCTGGGTTCTTTGACGTCGACCTTGCCGATACCATGGCGCCCAAAGACAACTCCAATCCTCAGATTGCGATTGGCAACATTTGGGGCAGGTCCGGTAAATGGATCGGTGAATTCCGAGCTCACGATGCCTGGATGGGCGTCCAGACGTCCAACTACGACGGAGGCGAAAAGCTCGAGTTTATCGCCATTAGCACGGGGATGGAGCGCAAGGGGTCGTTCATATTCCCGCCGGAGCGATTCGAAGAAAACAAGGATGCCGACGGCATACTGGACTTTGTAAACGTGCTGTGGATTGAGAGGATCGGCACTGTTTGCTACCGAAGGGGCATTGGGCATATCTTGCTGAAAGCATGGAATGCACAGGTAAGGGATCAAGTGGACATTCTTCTCGGATAGGGGGTTTCTTGAGAGGCATCCGGCATGTCGAGCGAGGTATGTGAGGCGTGGCGTATCGGGAGTCTGGTCCTTTGGACCTAGCACGGCAGCAGTGATGATTGTCGTTTTGATTCGTGTTTATATTTGCACATATTGTTCTGCTACGATTCCGTTCGTTGTACTCACCTTGGATAATACATGTGGCCGGAATACCGGAGGGGATTTGAAACGCACATAGCTGGTCATGTACCTAGTAGATAGCAGGCATCTGCCTGCGTTCGAATGCTTCAATTTATGATATCAGGGCTTCTGAATCAGCTACATAAAGCACGAATCAATCGATACATTGGAGCATGAGATTGAACCGTGAGCTGATAAAATGAGGATATCACTGCCTACTAGGTACCTAGTCATCTTGCATAAGGTAGAACGGAGCTGCAAGACATTGAAGCTTGCGCGCACCAAGTGTCCATCACATGGGCATCTCCGCGATGACATTCGGAGCCAATTATGGCGTCGTGTACACAGGATACAGAATAAGCTCATGGAGTTATGAAAACTTGGTAAGGATTTCCCCCATTCTTCTTTTGTTTAGTAGCACTGAGTTCCTCCTATATCGTGTAACGTCCGACTCACGAGGATTTGATGCTACGAGTTGATTGCGGGTGCGACAGAGTCCAAGCCCTTGTCCCACGGTGGCGGGAATGTGTTAGACAATCTGCTGTCAATTCTTGATTCTAGGTGCAAGAGATCTCTTAAACAATCGGGGATCAGAGAAGCCACTTGCAGACAACTTGAGTACACCAACCAAGCTGTACACCTCAAGGGTAGGTAGGGAATCTGAAGATTGAAGCGGGCTGACTTACATCGGAACAGTACCTGCGAGTACCTGATTAGCCACCAAACTCAAGTCACTTCGGAGGTAATTGCCGGTACCCATCCGCCCACTACCTTGAGCCGCCCTGCCGCCTCAGCAGCCTTGGCCGTATAACGCTCGCGCCTGACCAGGGCAGTCAGTGACCAGATCCGCCCTGTACCTACTATACCTAGCGGCCGTGCAGCTCGCAAGTACCCCAGACGTCACTTCAACTGCCACTGCCTCGAGATCCTCCTTTCATCAACGTCACGAGTTCAATATTACGTTCGGCTCACGCGACCCGACCCGCCAAATGCCCGGATAGACGGGCGTGAGGGATACAACCGGAATCCCTTTCTCCATCTTGGAGAGACCTGAAAGAAGCGGAACCATTCAAGGAGAAGCGGACGGGCGCTTGACCTCGGACGGACAGTCACGATAACGACATCGCTGGTGCTCAATCGATCCAACTTCTATCCGTCTTCAACAGGACGCGAGGCAAAGATGGCTTCAAGGCCGGAGTACCAGTCATTGGGGGATGCGGAGGAGCTGGCGGGAGCTACGCACGAAGACTCTGCCCTCCTAGGCGGCGAAGACGAGGACAGCGAGCAAGTGCCCTTCTCATGGATCGAATATGGCATCTTTTGCTTCCTCGGCATGGCCATGCTCTGGGCCTGGTAAGACTCTCCCCCCATCGTCCGCGTTCGCGCAAGAATATAGAGTATGATATCTAACTGCGCATGCCATCGCAGGAACATGTTCCTCGCCGCAGCCCCGTACTTCGCCGCCCGCTTCGCCGGCGACTCCTGGATCGAGGCCAACTTCCAGTCCACCATCCTCACCGTCTCGACCCTCACGAACCTCGTCTCCGCCCTCATCCTCTCCCACATCCAGCACTCCGCCTCGTACCCCTTCCGCATCAACCTCGCCCTCGTCATCAACACCGTCATCTTCAGCCTGCTCACGGCCTCCACCGCCGCCTTCCTCGACGCCTCGCCGCGGCAGTACCTGGCCTTCGTGCTCGTCATGGTGGCCTGCACCTCCTGGGCCGCGGGACTGATGCAAAACGGCGCCTTCGCCTTCGCCGCGGGCTTCGGCCGCTCAGAGTACATGCAGGCTCTCATGGTCGGCCAGGGCATCGCGGGCGTCCTGCCGTCCATCGCGCAGGTCGTCTCCGTGCTGCTCTTCCCGCCGGGCAAGGAGAACGCGGCGGGCCAGGGCGAGACGGGCGAGTCCTCCGCCTTTTACTACTTCCTCGCCGCCGTCGTCATCTCCCTCGTCACCCTCGTGGCCATCATCCCCCTCGTCCGGCGCCACAACCGCCTCGTGGCGGACCGCATCCCCGAGCACCTGGCCTCCTCCATGGCCAGCATCGAAGTGGCCGAGCGCACCAGCACCACCCGCAAGGCCGTCCCCCTGCTGCACCTCCTCAAGAAGCTCCGCTGGCTCGCCTTTGGCGTCGCCCTCGTCTTCGCCGTCACAATGTTCTTCCCCGTCTTCACCGTCAAGATCCTCTCTGTGCACGAGGGCGGCGGCCTCTTCTTCCAGCCCGCAGTCTTCATCCCCGTCGGGTTCCTCTTCTGGAACGTGGGCGATCTCGCCGGCCGCGTCGCCACGATGCTACCCTTTTCGCTCACGCACAGGCCGCGCCTGCTCTTTGCGCTGGCGGTGGGCAGGATCGCGCTGCTCCCGCTGTATCTCCTCTGCAACATCAATGGGCGGGGCGCCATCGTGCCGAGCGACTTCTTTTACCTGTTCGTCGTCCAGCTGGTGTTTGGCGTGACGAATGGGTGGGTGGGATCGAGCTTCATGATTGCTTCGGGGGAGTGGGTGGAGGAGCACGAGCGGGAGGCCACTGGCGGCTTCATGGGCTTGTGCCTGGTTGCCGGCCTCGCGTCGGGCAGCTTGTTGAGTTTTACGATATCTGGGATTTAGATTGTTGGACGTATTTGGTAATCTTTGCAAGGCGTTTGATTCCCATTGGGGCGTGTATAGTATTGCATACCTTTAGATTTCGAGGCATCCGTTGCAGCTCACCCGTGAGCCATCTAATCTATCTCAACGACGAATACAAAGACGGGACAAAAAAAACAGCCGTGTGCGAGAGGTATCAAACAAGAAGAAGAAAAGAAATAACAAGAATACAAAAGCAAGAAACGAAATATGTATGTACTAATAATGAGAATAATAGCAGTGTATGAAAAGCCCTTTCGAACCCCCCCAAAATGCCGCCGTTCTGTGTTCCATGCGGCGTCCCCCTCCCCAACCCAACCCCCAACGAATTCCATAAAGCTATCAGATCCGATGCGTCCCTCTCACATGCATGTATCCCTTAGGTATCTAGGTACCCTTTTGACGCCCTCTTTTCTTTGTTCTGCGCAAGTTCCAATGCAAAAAAAAGTCCTTTGCAGTAACGACAAGATACAATGAGTAAAAAGGGTAAAAAGAGGAAGAAGAAGGAAAGAGAGGAAAGAGAAGAAGGAAGAGCCATCCGCCCGCCGAATACCTAGGAAGAGACCAGACCGATGATGATGATGATGATGATGATGATGATACCAAGAAGAAAAAAAAAGAAAAAAAAACCCGAGAATCTTCGTCAGGGGCTACACCTTAGAGGGTTGTGGTAGATGGAAGTTGATGGTGTGCCTCCCGTCTCTCTTTTAAAGGGCTCCAGGCCCTTGTGTAGCGTCGCAAGATCCGTCGTATGCCTGTACACCGTTTTCCCCGCCCCCAAAGATGAAGGGAAGTCGTTCTTCAGACAGCTGGAGCGCCTGCTGCCATGTTTCGAGGGGTCATCCTCCATCAAGAGGATGACCGCGTCCCCCGTGCGAGGCTGCCCGGACCACTCCAGGGCGCACATGGAGGGGGGATGATAGTGTGCATCGCCGCAGACAACCCAGTCGGCGGTGTAGAAGCCTCCATCGATAAGATCCTGTTCCGTGCCGCGCCAGTGGCTGAATTTCTTTTCGGGATCTTTGTAGTCAAAGTCGCCAAACCGAAGCTTGATTTCCTCGTCGTCGTTGGCGGGAACCAATGCAAAGCACGTACAGTCGCGCAGCGTCATGGCGACGACAAAGTCCAGGTTCGTAGGGGGTCGCAAAGGCCCCACGTCATCGAGGCTCTTCTGGCAATCCCTCAGCTTTCGGAGTGCTTTGTGGTTCATGATGTTGTCGAGAATGGTTTGGATGCGCTTGTCGTCCTGCAGGCTGGCGAGCTGCGGAGCGATGCGGAACGGTGACGAGGCCTGCCGAGGACAGTCGGGGTTCGCAATCGCAATCGGACACGGCCTTCTTTCAGGGCGCGGCGCCTTTGCGCTGGGGGATTTCAGGTAGTTGCGAAGCTCCAGGGCACACTGCCTGCACCTAATGGCGGATTTGGGGGCGCTGGGTGACTGCAGCAGCCACTTGGGCTTGAATTCGATGAGGATGGAGCCGTCGTCGCCTTTTGAGAACCCTGTTGTTAGCACATAGTTGGCAGACGGGTGAGATGTCGGGAGCAAGGCGGGCAGTAAAAGGGGCAGCGTAAGCAGACAGCTGCTACAAGTACAGCCACTCACCCTTTGGCCGCATGTCCTCCACTAGAAAGCCCCAGGAGGCGTGGCCAATGAAAGAAGCCTGGAACTTGGGCTTGCGCAGGTGATTGACGTCCCGGAGCATGGCGTTGAGCTCGTCCACAATGCCGGACTTGTGCAGCACGACCAGCTCCTGGCACACGGCATGGTCGCCGAGATGCGGCTGGATCTCGCGGATGAAGAACTCCTGTTGGCGGAAGTAGTAGTCGGACGAGGTTGGAGCGCGGCCCAGAGACGGTGCTTTGGCCACCCTCAGGAGTTTGCCTATGAGTCAAAAAGAGGGCACCGAGTTAGCATGAGCAGTCGCGCACCCGGCTTTGTGTAACCCCAACCAAGCGTGGACGGGCGAATGGGTGAGTGCATCGAGGCTCTGGCAGGCTGCCGGGCTGTGGGGTTCGTTCCCTTCAATCCATCGCCATCGAGCGTCATTGGTCGTACAATGCCCGCCTCACTGGGACGGGAAAATGCAGAAGGGAACAATAGCCAACCTACCTTGGAACTGCGCGCCGACGCGGCTGCCGGGAGGCACCTTGATCTCAAAGACGGCGTTTGCGGCGCCCTCGCCGACCAGCCTGACGGGCTTTGTGCCTCGCGGCAGGATGCTGACCAGCGGGTGGTAGGCGCCGTCGGCGCTGTCGTCGGTGCCGCTGCCGTCGGTGCTGGTCCTGCTGCTGTCGATCGTCATGTCCACCGCCTGGATCTGGGTCGTTTGTGAATGTCGGTGTCGATGTCGGTGTCGGTGTCGATGTCGTCGAGTTGGAGCTCGGGGCCGAGCTTTGTCGCGGCGCTGTTGGCCGTCCTCGTCGCCGTCGCCGTCGCTTTCGCCTTCGCAGGCCTTTTCGCAGGCCTTTTCACAGGCCTTGTCGCAGGGCTTGCCGTTGCCGCAGTCCTGGTCGCAGTCGCAGGCACAGTCGCAGGAACAGTCGCATCTGAGGTTGCGGGAGCGGTCGTAGCTCATGGCCCGCAGCCGGGCCATGTCGGCCGAACTGACTGCGCCGGGAACAGCCTCATCGTCAGAGTCCTCGGCCAGCGAGTCGGCGTTGGAGGGCGAGT
The DNA here is from genome assembly GCF_004382785.1 of Trichoderma ghanense. Taxonomy (NCBI): domain Eukaryota; kingdom Fungi; phylum Ascomycota; class Sordariomycetes; order Hypocreales; family Hypocreaceae; genus Trichoderma; species Trichoderma ghanense. The sequence goes on along the minus strand of NW_027395665.1, from coordinate 1,210,293 downwards.
CTCTGCCGGCATCAGACAGGAAGTCGTCGTCGAAACAGTCGCCGCCGGCAACGGAGGAGCCGTGATTGGAAGCCGAGTCGTAGAGCAGCTGGGGGGGCAGCTGCAAGAAGGCCTGCGCCTCCATGGTTGGGGTCGGGCACAGGTCGCGGGCCCCGTCCTGCAGGCCCTGCTGCGGACCTCCGCCAGGGTTGCAAGGCGCTGAGTCGGGGGGGTGTGATAGCGCTGGAGCGGCAGAGTCTCGGGGAGCACAGAGGCTGGCTCGGCGGTCGAGAGGCATGGATGGATCGAGCCTAGGTGCAGATACTGTGTGCTGCAGTCGAAGGTAGACGAGACGCCGCGTGTGACAGGCAGAATGGAAGCGATATCGCCGCAGGTGCTCGATGCGCAGGTCGCTGTCCAAAGAGTGGGAGTGTGTTCCAAGGTTATCTTGTGCCGTGTAACGTATGTGCTCCCATCAGTAAGGCTCTTTTTCGTTCAATTTTCTTCTTCTGTTCTTTTTGCTCTTCTGATGTTGCCACCCCTCGTTCTTGGTCGCTTGGCCGCGGGTCGACGCCGAATGAAACGACCCAATAGTGGAGAGCAGGAGCAGCGTGGCGGCGGTTATAATCCTTGCGTGTGGAATTTGAGGATTCGTAGAGGAGTGAGGGCGAGAGGCGGCGAGAGGTGCCTTTGCAGGAAGATGTTGGCTGGGGCGAGGTTGAGAGAAAGGGGGAAGCGAGGAAAAGCGGCTTGTCGATGGTCGATAGTTTTAAGCTTTAGTAGTAATGGGTAGACGACGGATCGAGGACCGGAGGCAAGGCCGCCCGCTATGGCCAGCTTATGGTTAAGATGGCTGCCATTGATTGACTTGCGGTTCAATTACCTTACACCGCTAGCAACAACTTGTGAAGGTAAAGTACGCACCTTTGGCACAGGTACAGGCACTGGCACAGGCACGAGCAACGCACGTCGCGATCGTTGATGAGGGAACGGCAAGCAGAGCGACGGGAGTAGATATACACGTGCCGGGTTGCACGCAAGGCCGTGAGGCATGCAATGGCATGGGAGGCCGGTAGGTAAGGTATGGTATGTGCTGGGCCTGGGTATGGCTACTGTCGAGTGGCTCAGCCCAGCCGGTGATCTGAGCTGCGAATCTGACAGCTGGAACCTGATCGGAAGCCTGCTGGAAGCCACCACCAGGTCGCGTTCGTGCCTGGTGCTAGCCGACGTCTGTCTACCTTAGCATCGATTCACCAACAGCCGCGCCATCCATCGTCACGATTGTACGCAGTAGGTCGCCTTACTGCTGCCCATCCCCCCCTTTCGCTGCGGTGGCGTTCCCAAAAAGGCTCACTTCAAGACCCCTCGCCGCAACGAGGGCGGATTCCAATATTGGGGGACTTGGTGCCTTTGTGCCGAGCTTGGCAGAGGCAGCTGAAGTCGCATCTAGTGACGTGCATGCCTCTCCCCCCATCCTTGACTCCGCAGCTCGCGCTGTGCTCTTTCAGGGCAACGGCAGAACCGAGAGCACGGTGGTGGTTGTTGCTAAGTCGGTCAAATCTCTGCTCGCTGCCAATCACAGCGGCGAGACAACGACAACCTTGGCGGGCTCACAGCCTCCAAGCAGCTGGGGCAGGGCTGAACCATTTGCTGACGGGCGTGCTGGGTTTGGGGGAGCTGGAGGTTGCACCGCTTGCGTACGAAGCCCGTCCAGAGCATTTCATAGGCGGGCGACAGGTGAGGCTGATCTCGCTTCCTTGGGCTATGCGGCCTCCTCGCGCCCTGCTTGAGACTTCTGGACGCGAACGTCGTTCTCTTCGTGTTGTTCAGTCTCCCTTCTGATTCTGGATCGCGAATGTCACCACCACTTTTGATGTCACGATGCCGACGATGGTGGGCCGATGCTACCAAGCATTTGCGCTCCTCAAGTACCTGCAACCTAGGAATGCTCCATCTGATGCCCAGAACACGAGGTACTGTCTACGCACAATTCTGCAGGCTCCATTCAACGAGGTGGTCTCCGTCAAGGTACATGACCTGTACTCCGTACCCCGTTCTGCGCTCGCAAACCGCCAGTCGTCTGCAGTTGCACCACGATCATAGTGTGCGCCTGACCGTGTACGTGCATGCATGTATGACCCGAACGCGACAACATCACAGCGCACCAGCTGTTGTCTCTTTGCTCCATCTCTCAGGGTGGGGTGCTATTCTTCCTTTGGTCACGGAACAGATTCGAGCGTCTCCTGAGCGGCCGAATTTCCGTGTACGAAGTCCGCGGATGCTGGTCCACAGAGGCATTGTACTGTCAAGGTACCTACTGCCAGGATAATTAAATCATGACTGCAGCTACGCTTTGAAGAGGGCACCTTTTTTGCCCCGGATTTGCAGACCCTGTGATGTCATTAGGGGAGCCGGCCACATGCACTCGTCAAGTAGATTGACGTCGAGATGCAGGGCACGGTCTCCATACGAGTGAACAGAAGAGGAATCCGTCAGCATCAACCTGCTTGTGCTGCTGTGCGACTTGCACGGGGGGCCGAGCGCTTGTCTTGTGCAATTCTGTTGTCGCGATGGGGCCGAGATCGATCATGAGCGGGACTGCAGATTGTTCATTATTGAGGATTACGAGCAATTGCACCCATGTGTCTGTGCCATGTACGAAACAGGTGAAGAAAATCGCGACATCCGCTCCACCATAATCTGCTGGATCTACACCAACCACCTACCCTATGATCTACTAGATGCGCTGCGAATTGCTTCATAGAATGTTCTTCTCATTTCGCAGAGTAATCCAGCTTGCTCAAGAGTTGTACGGGTCAAGCCATCCACTCGCTGTTGGGTTGAAATTGTTCACCATTGGACCGACCAGCAAGCTGAAGTCTTGCATACCTTTATTCGCCAAGAGTCTATGCCTGCTCCTACTCAGCAGCGGATTGTTGACACTATTCCTGTCGTTCTGCCCCCATCAGTCTCTGTCCTATTGGTACGCCAAAACACGCTCCAGTCTGTCACGTCCAGTTCATCAGATCCTTCCGCCACCTTTTCTTCTTCTTTGCCTCTTTCGTCCCCTTGCATCTTGTGTGGTGATGTGGGAAACGGTGGCACAGTGCGATTCCATCGGGCATCGCGCACGATTTGCGTTCCGAAAAGTGCCTTGGAAAGCGCTGCGTTACTCCGAGCTCTTCCTGTCCCTCCCGGCTGGGCGTCTCCTCTTATGCCGAGTTTGGTCAACGTAGCCGATATGAAGCAGCAATGCTGAGATTAGCTCGTTTCGTCTCCTTATGCAGACTTGCAAGACATCGACAACGCGTCTCTTTTGGGTTTGACCAGAGGTCTAGTGAGGGAGACATGAGGCACTGCCGTCTCCTCGCATCACCGAGATACCGCCCGCGAGTACGTCGACTGACTCACTTGCCCTCTGACGATATCACATCAACTTACTCCGTACTCGATACCTCTACCGTACTGTATAGTCCGTCAGGGAGGGACAATTGCTGATCTCGGCATCCAGCTCTCTTCTATCTCCGTGTTCCAATTCCATTACCTCGTACGCACTGGGTAGGTATACCAAGAGGGCAAGTCTGGTTGGTTGGCGCCGTGACCTCCGGACAGCCGATCGATGATAGGCTTGGCCGTCAGCTGATGATGCAGCAACCTGCAACAACCGAGCGGTCGCAATCAGGAGACTTGCGCCGTCCAATCCGGCTAACGCTGCCACCGTTTCGTCCGAGGGGGGAACTGCAGACACTTGGCCCTGCATATCACTGCCCTTGGACAGCCTGTCGCTGGTCGCTTTTACTGTACTGTATGGCCGCCATGGTCAAAGTGGGCAGATGGAAGCTCGGGGTCGTCGCAGCTCACCCATTGCCGGCATGGCTTCAATCCTGTGCGGAGGCGCTGTACAGTATCGCGCACCGTATTTCTGCTTGGAGGCAGTAGAGGGCGGTTTACAGTGGACGTCACAGCCAGAGGCCGCAGACGAACCCGCCTACAGCGCCCCACTGAGCGACGGCCTAGCGGGTTGTTTCAGCGGCTTCCAGCACCTACCGCGCCATCCGTGCGTCCGCGTCGCAGTGGACGAGGCCCCGGGCTCCAACGCGTTCAAAAAAATTTCCATGTCCTGGAGCCCGCTTTTCGATGCTGGAGCTTGCTTCGATCGTCTTTCGGGCCTCAGCTCTTGCAGAACCTCTTAATAGCGTCATCTCCACGGCTTTTGCTCCTCCCACCTCGCACCTCCTCGTGACCTTGGCTCAGGACCTCTCGCATCCGAATTTCCTCGCCTCACACCCTATTGCTCTCTCTACCCTTGAGCTTCACATCAGTCATTGGATTCGCTTCCCTTTACGAACCGTCACTCTTCCGCATCGCTGCAACTTCCAGCAGAGGAAAGCAGAATCGCAAAAAAATTGCAAACCCCTGCCTGCAAGCCCCAAGCGCTTTTTCCACGATCGATCCCCCACCCACAGAACGCAAAAAAATAAAGAAGAGCAGCCTCGCGGCCCGTGACGGCCATCGCCCTGCGTCCCATGGTTTCGAGATCATAACGGCCATTTCAACATGGCGTTCAACTTCAACTGGTCGCCTCTGACGGCAGACGCCGAGTTCTACTCGCGCGCCCGAGACCTGCTCACAAAGGCCCTGAACAAGTCGCCCAAACCTCCCATCATCGTCGATGACATCCTCGTCAGCGAGTTCAATCTCGGCACCGTGCCGCCGGACCTCGAGATTCTGGAAATCGGCGACCTGGCAGAAGATAGATTCCGAGGCATCTTCAAGATGACCTACGCCGGAGACGCCTACTTGACGCTCAAGACGCGGGTTCAGGTACGTTGCTAGCAGCTTCATTGCTTGGAACCACACGGGCTTTTGTGCTCTATCCCTGCAATTACTCTTTTTTTTTTTTTTTCCTCGGCCTTCATGGAGCTTCCCTCGCGCCGCCACCAACCCGATAATGCCCGAAGCAATTAAAGCTGGCGCCACCACGACAATGCATTTGAAGTCGACATCGTTCTTTGGGATGATTGCTCGACAACGCAGTCAATCCTTCTCAAACAGTGGCAATGGGCTGGACGAGTGTCTGGCAAGCTCCGGGCAGGGAGCTTCGAAATATCGCTCTGCCGGGATGCAATTTGCCATTGCCGGCAGTGCCGCTAAGTGCTAGCTCTGTGCAACACACACTCAAGTCGATAGCTGAAGAAGCTGTTGCCTCTGATATTGACTTGCGATGCTACGCATATACGTTATCGGGTTCCCCTGCATGGCCTTATCACATCTTCCCTCATCTTATTATCGTTCTCCTTGTCCTATCGTTTGAGTGGCGGGGATAGGCAGCCCTGCATGTAAGGAGCAGTGGATGGCTAACACGAAACGACTACAGGCGAATCCCCTCAACACCTACCTCTTCTCCAAGCCAGAATTTACCTCGCCACAGCCGCTGGCCGCAGCATCGGGCCTCACGATTCCCCTCTCCATTACCCTGTCCGAAATCAAGCTATCGGCCTTCATCATCCTGGTCTTCTCGAAACAAAAAGGACTGACCCTGGTGTTTCGCAATGACCCACTCGAGTCGCTCAAGGTCTCCTCGACCTTTGATTCGATACAGTTCGTGCGGGACTATCTGCAGCGGACCATTGAGCAGCAGTTGCGGAACTTGATGATGGACGAGCTGCCAGCGATCATCCACCGACTGTCGCTGCAATTGTGGTGTCCCGATCAGGCCAATAAGGGCGTCGAAACCCCCAAAGAGGAGACGGACGAGGAGGGGATCAACCCGCTATCGAGCCCACCTCTGGACCCTGTCGATGCCAACGGCAACGTGCTGGACCCAAGCGCCATTTCCGAAATCTCTCTGAACGGCGGAGGCGAGACGCAGTCTCTCTTCTCCCAAAAGAACCTGCTGCGCCTCGCCGCGCTCACAGATTCGCATCGGACTCTTTCTCTGTTTACACCCGGCATACGAGACGTTGTATTCCGAGCCTGGTCGGGCTGCGCCGATCGCAATGACGTCGCTACCCCATCCGTTTCGTCCCCCAGCCGAGTCCGGACGAACTCATACACTGGCGCCACGGGCACTACATATACCTTTTCCGATACAGGAAGCACGCTCCATGGCTCAATATCGTCGCGGCCTACGCTTACAAGCGTCAACTCCTCCATGGGCCTCAGCGTCGGTGGCAATGCCCGATCACGACCGGGCCGCAAGAAGAAGAACCGCGTGGTCAATCTCAGGAAGACCAAGTCTGAAGCCGTGACTCCTGAGAACCAATCCGAAGCCGGAACCAGCACACCCACTTCGGTCAACATTCCCCTCTCGGAGCCTCTATTTGACAATTCGATACCAGAGGAAGATGAGCTGCAGGAGGCTCCCTTCACCGGCGATCACTTCAGCCCGCAAACGCTCGTCCCCGACGTCGGCGAGAATCCGCCCACTCTGGAGGAGCTCACATCGGCCCTGAAAGACCTGAAGATGTTTGCCGACGCCACGGCCAACAGCCGGAAGCCGACGCCCGAGAAGGGCAGCCCCCGGGAAGCGGCAAGCGCCGCGGCCCAAACGTCGCCTGACGTTCTGGATCAAGACTGGGTCATGAAGATGGCGAGCGAGATTGCACGCCGCGTCTACGACGAGAAGCGGTCCCAGCAACGGGGCAAATGGAGCGAGGCGGAGGATGCCCCGCCCCCAGCATACGAGGCATCGCCTCAGTCTCCGTGCCACTGAACTTCTACATCAGCCTGGGCAGTGAGAACATGGCACGCGCATGCCAGCATACTGTTACTCATTCCCCTTATACAGCCTTGTTCACACTGTTCACCGTTCGACGGATATACAGCTTGGATTAGACTTGAGCTTTTCCCTTTGTTTCATTTCCTTTGTTTGACGGCATACATCACATGCACGTACGCTCACCACATTGGTCTATTCGTACCTCGGCGTTTCTTAAGGAGGGGGACATGGGAAATGCAGGGCACGCATCATCAAAACAACGTACGCAACGGGACGAAGAGAGGCAGGCAAGAGTATCAAAAAAGCACAGAAGCAAGCAAGGAAGAGCAGAACAAAAAGATTGGCTAGGATTCAAAACCGGGTGGGGGTTTAGGGATGGTGTTTTCTTTGGCTGCATGATTTGATACCCGGATATGCACTTTGAACAAGACGATTGGGTCCAAAGAAGTGTGTCATTTTCCCATGTCACTTGAGTGGTCTGCTGTTCCCCCCTTTTTATGGAGCCGTCTGCAAGCAAAGTGGACGTGTACGATTTGATGGATGCGTGCCTTTCTGTTTCTTCTCTGTACTTTTCCTTTTCTTCATTTCCCCTCCTCTTGGTGGACTAGCCGCGCCCAACATCCCGTTGCTATTGCCATTGCCGCCCCGGGCATGTGTGATATTGATGCGTCAGAAGTTGGGAGTCTTGGACCGGGAGATTTTGGCATTTCGGGCAGCGGGATTGTTTTCATGGCAGTTCATGGGCACTCTCATGATTCGGCTGGCGTTTTTGTTCTTGTTAGAGCGTTGAGCGTTCCCAAGGCATACCACTGTATTACTAGTTGTCTTGATGTTTCCCTTTTTCTTCTCTCCCGCTGTCGAGTACACGGACAGAGAGAGTGTATAACTACAACGCCAGCCTTGTGCGCACTACTTATTATCATGTACTCGTACTCTTCATTGGATATTGGGAGTTGGGTCTGGGCCGCATTTGGGGGGTTATTGGGTGTGTGGATACGCGGGGTTCGAGATATTGAAAAAGAAACAGACACAACTCCAATCTACAGAGAATTATCACAAGCGAAGCAAAGGCCATTTGTCCTGGGTCCTTGCCCACTCGTGTTACGTTTGTGAAGACTTTCGTTGGTTGGCTGGGGTTTTCTTCTTTTCACAGTTTGACCTTGCGATACAGATCATTTCAAGCCAAATGGTGTCTGAGCATCTCCATGTAAGGGAGACAGAAATCAAACCATAATTCAGTCCACATGATCACCTGCCGAATTTCCCCATCGCCAATAAAAGAGGGAGGGTGTGCGTAAGGGGCAGACAGATTTCGCGACTGTTTCCAGCTTGGTTTGCTACGCTATCATGCTACTACAGGCGAGCCCTTATATCTCTCATATATTTGACTAACAGAAGCTCGGTATCTGTTTGATATACTGTAGGTTTTCATGCAGCTACCACCACACAAAAAGTAGGGCACAGACGACTTCCAAGCGGTGGGGTTTGTGCGCATGTCCCGCCCTCGTCGTCGTGGTGGCCCAACTTGTCTGATGCCCATCTTTCAATTTCCCCTCACTTCTTGTGTCTTGCCTAATGGTACCCTTGAGAAGAGGTGGAGGACGATGCAGCTAAAGTGGTGGTGCCTCAGCAGTGATGGTGGTGCCTCGTTTGCTTGGTGCTTCCACACATTCTTGACCCCTCCTTCTTGGTTTCTCCTCTTCCCCAATTCTTCGTATATAGCTATCGAAGCAGATGAATCGAGGGGTTCAAGTCGTACAAGTATGTGCTCTCCGGTCGATCGCCATAGACCTTATCCATAGATTTGGGTGGGACAAATGCCAATTCCAAAGAACTTCATCGAGAGTGGCGTCAAAATGTCCATACGGTAGGTGATGCGCCGTTGGTGACAATATCGCCGCTTGGCTCGGCTTTCCCCTCATTTCATGCGGCCGTCTGTTGCGGCCTGCGGCAAATGCTGCTGCCTTCATGCTGCTTCCCAAACTGCCAAGGAGGAGAGGACGAAACGAAAAAGTGGCCCCGATGCGCTGGCAGATGCTGGGCCAACCAAAGCAAGCCGGAGAGAGCACACTCGTGATGTCAGCATCCTGCTTGAGACACCGACACCTCCCGTGGTTTCAACCCTCCTTGACGAGGACGGCTGATATTATGCGCCGAAGATGCATACAGTGCTGATAACGCCTGGATGGGTCCTCGTGCTCGTCCACGGACCCTTGCCTCGTCGAGCTTCGGGGTTCGGACCTTGGAGGGTGAAAGAGTCTCGAACCGCATCACGAATCCCGGCGGCGCTTCTTCCGGTTCCGCACCGGCCGCGGCGATGGTGGCGCAACTCCTTTCTACGAAGTCTTCGCCGCCGCCGCCGCCGCCGCGTTCTCCTCCTTGAGCTTGGCCAGCTGGTCCTCCTTCTTCTTCAGCTCGGCGAGCAGCTGCCTCGTCATCTCCTCCGTCTTCTGCTGCGCGTCCGACAGCTTCTTGATCTCCGCCGCCTCCGTCTCCCGGCTGAAGGGTTGGCCGGGCCGGTTCGTGTTGGGGATCATGGCCGTCCGCTCCCAGACCTCGCCGCTGTCGGGCGCGGGCAGCGGGGGCGGCGCGCGGTTCTTGCCCTTGCCCTTGCCCTTGCCGCCTGCTCCCCCTCCTGACCCGGCCGGCTTCCATCCCTTTGGCACGGCGCCGCTGGTGAGGATCTGGTAAAAGGCCTCGTACGGCTCGTTGAACAGCTGCTCTTCGTAGCTCCAGGCGCGGACCTCGCCATTGGCCGCCAGCATCGACTGCTTCTCCTCCTCGGTCCTGCCGTAAGGGTGGAGGCGCAGGTAGTGGTACAGCGTCTGCGGCTTCTCGCCCGAGTCGTTGACGTAGTATAGCTTGATCGTGATGTCGAACTCTCCCCAGCCCGTCTCGTTGACGACGAATGGCTTGCCGGGCTCTCCTTCGACCACTGGTGGAAAAAAACAACAACAACGATGGTTAGCCCACGCGCCACAACTCTCCGCAAAACCGAACCAAGCCAGAAGGGGGGGGGGGGGGGGAGCTTTACTTCGAACGTAGTTAGGGATGGACTCGTGCAGCTTGAACTGGACGCGCCGCAGCCAGTACGTAATGTCCGTATCCTCCAGGCCGCGCACAAAGACCTGCCATGAGTGCGTGTGGTTATCAGGCGTCCCGGGCGGTCGTGGGTTCGTGTCCGAGAAGGGAAGCGCCGTGCTGCCGACGACAAACGGCCGCCGGACCTGCGTCAGCTTGACGCGCTTGCCAAATTGGTTCGACGGCGCCATTGTTGCAGGATGAAGAGACGCTGTTGCGCGAAAACGTCGCGTCCGACAGGGGATGGCGATTTACGAACGTCAGAAAAGGCAAGATTAGGTAGAGAAACAGAAACGCAAAGAAAAGCGCTTGGGTGCTTCTCAGCCTTGCAGAAATGTCATCGGGTCCACCTGCTGAGCAGCCAATCAGATTTGCGCATCGCCCAAGCTCCGGGCAGCTCGAGGCGTTCAGCCTCATGTGGGCTGAGCTCTTGCTCTTACCTCACTGAGGCGTGATGCATGATTTCATCGACTTTTCACATGCTCCGATTGTAATACAAGACTCACAGTCCCCCCCCTTCGCTCACATTTACCAGCACATACGGTAATACGCCTGTGTAGGAGGTTGTTTATCCTCGTTGCCATCTCTCTCAGAAACAAACCGCCGGCCCATTGTATCGCACCACTATTAGCAGCCATGTCAGCAGCGGCCAAGAAGCTCATCGTCTGTGGAGGCAACGGCTTCTTGGGCTCCCGGATCTGCAAATATGCCATAGCCAGGGGCTGGGACGTGATATCAATCAGGTAATCTCTCTCCAAAAAACATGGACGTCATCTCATGACAAGTCGATCTATGAGGATCATTGGGAAAAAGCCGCTCGCTATGAACCCCATTGCTTACACGGAACTCGTCACATCGAAACAGCCGCTCCGGTGAGCCACGATGGGACTCAGTATCGTCATCCGCAACACCCCCTCCCTGGGCTCACAAAGTCTCATGGGAGCGCGCCGACATCCTCGAACCTTCGACATACGCACCCTTACTCAAAGGCTCAGACTATGTCGTCCACAGCCTGGGCATCCTTCTCGAGGCAGACTACAAGGGCGTCATCTCAGGCCGCGAGTCTCCCATCTCAGGCCTGCAAAAGGCCTTCGCCTCGGCCAGGGATAGAGGCGTCGACCCCATACACAGTCAGCCCGGAGCGGCCATCAAGCCTCCCAACCCCAAGGATCAGCTGTCGTACGAAGTCATGAACCGCGATAGCGCCATCTCACTAGCCAAGCACGCCGCTGCCGAAAACACCAGTGCTTTTTGCTACATCTCCGCCGCGGCCGGGGCGCCGGTCCTGCCGCAGCGATACATCTCCACCAAGAGAGAGGCCGAGAGTGCCATCGCCACCAACTTCCCCGAAATGCGCGGCATCTTCATGCGGCCCCCTTTCATGTATGATAGCTCACGCAAGATCACCATGGGCATCGCCGCGGCAGCTGGCGCGGCATCCGTCTTCAACAGCTTAACTGGAAACATCCTCAAGGGCTTCATGGGCGCGGCGGGGACCAAGCCTCTCCAGGTTGAGACGGTTGCAGAAGCCGTCGTCGAGGCGCTTGCGGATGAAACGATAAAGGGCCCCGTCGAACCGGAGCAGATTGAGGAGCTTGCAACAAAGGGATGGAGGAAGACAATGCTGTAAACGAACCAGGTCCATGTGTCATTAAAAGGCAAAGTTGCTGTGCGTCTATATGTGCAGTTTGTAATCCTGAGAACCAATAACAGAACCCCCCTTTCTCATGTACTTCAGTCATAATATCCATATCCCAACCAGCGCCTTATATCATAGTGCCGCGCTCAAAGCTGTCTCTGATCTCAGCTGTGTATTTGTTATAGAATCGAGACAGCTTCTGGTTGAACTGCTTGTTCTTCTCGTTGATGTAGGTAACATCTCCGTCTTCGCCGTTCTGCGCCATCCGCTCCTTTCGCTTCTTGAGCCGGACCTCCTCTGCGCGCTGCAGATCCTTGACCAAACGATCGACGGCTTCCTTGTCGGGTTTGTTCTGTGCAAAGGAAGTCGTGTCAGCCGTCGAGTAAAAGGTGCCGTCCTTGTCCACGGCAATGAGCTCGCCGTCCTCTGTCTCCACGATATCCAGGCCACCGGATGCCGCAGCCTTTTCGATAGCGGCCATCTTCTGCTTCTCGTATCTTTCCAGATCGACGTTGACGTTGCGCAACTGCCTCTTGTAGGATTTGTTAGCCTCCTGGTGATAGTCTTGGAAGGCGTTGTTGTCGCGGTGCGCCCCCTTCTTCTTCGTGCGCTTATCCCACTTCTCGCTCTCGTCCACGGTCCAGTCCCAGGCTCGCTTCCGCTCGAAATCCTCGCCGGCCTCTTCAGTGTCTGCCTTGAGTAGCTTGTGAGACGCAATCGCGTGCCTCCGATGCAGAGCAGTGAGCTCGCTAGGGTTCGTGGAGAGGCGCTGCGATTCCAGAGTGGCCTCCTTGAAGTTGGTTTCTGATGATTTCTTGGCGCGGGCCTGAAGAGCCTTGAACCGAGCCATGCGGTCCTGGGCTTTGGCTGCAGCATCCTCCTCGCTCTTCTTGCTCTCTTCGGCCTCGCTCTTCTTGCTCTCTTCGGCCTCGCTCTTCTTGCTCTCTTCGGCCTCGCTCTTCCTGCTCTCTTCAGCCTCGCTCTTCTTGCCCTCTTCGGCAGTGGGTTCGGGAGCCGGTTGAACGGGCTGGGGCTCTTCAGCGGCTACGACAGGCTGGGGCTCTTCCATCGTTTCCATGGGTTGTGGCTCTCCAGCGGCTTCTAAAGTCTGGGGCTCTTCCGTCGTTTCCATGGGCCGTGGCTTTTCTGTCGCTTCCACGGGCTGAGGCTCAGGCTCTTCAACCTTTGACCCTTGCGCCGTGGACTCGGGTGCCACTGGCTCTTGTGCCTGCTCTTCTGCTGCAGCTGCAGCCTCGGCCTTTGCGGCCGCCCTAGTGCGTCTCTTCTTCGCCGGCGGTGCCATTTCGAGTGAGCTCGTTAATCGGATTGATGAAGTGAAGCCGGAGCCTTGATGGCGAAACAAGACGCGATGGCTAATGTATCGTAGAGAAGGCGCTCCAATTTCGGCTCGACGTTGATAAAGGCAACAGGTGACGGGGGATATCAAATCGATCAATTAATAGCAGTTTTCGCAGGGATAAAGAGTGGCAGGAGCGTTGATTGATTTGAAATTGACGGGATATAGAGGTTGACGTAGATTGCGTTGGTGCTGGAGAAACATTTCCTGGCGCCTCATCACTGTCCAAGATAAGGTAGTGCTGAGATTGAGATCAACCAACCGCCGGATTTACGTGATTGCGGCCTCCGACAGCCTTAGCCCACTGGAAATATGGAACTGGCTGCAGCGCCTCAGCGCTCTGTTTTAGTGGGAGATCCAGCGCGGGTCCGCTGACGATTTAGCGGAATCCGGGGTAAGCATGAGGTACCTCCGCAGCCGCTGTAGTTTGGCTCGCTCGAGCAGTACCTGCTGCTTGAGCCGTATCCCGCTCATTTGTGCCGTGCCGTGTTCAACATGTGTCGACAAATTGCCAATGCTACCATAAATTTTGCTCACAATATCGACCCCTCTGAAGGACGGGAAAAGGCCGAAGTCAAAGCCTTTATGGAGTATGATCATCCTATAGCAAAGCGCCGTGCAAGATGATACCCTCAAGATGCGTCTGGGCGTCACGACTTACAACCTCAGCCCATCGCTCAGTGGCGCGGAATCAGAAGCGATCCAGGACCTTCGTGCGGAGACTCGACAAGAACAACGAGGTCTATTACACGATAGCCAACAAGCGGCCTCCCAAGTCCCCGGATGCGATTCCCGAGCGGGACGACTTCTTTGAGATGCCGGATCTGCTGCTGGACCTCGATGCGGAGGAGAGTCCGTTTGTGCGCCAGGCAGACGAGGCTGACGAGCGGCGGCTGGAGAGGAAATGGGACGTCAATCCGAAGAGAGTCTATGCTCAGAAACAGCTGGAGGAACTGCGGGAGCAGATGGCCGAGTCTCGGAGGAAGGCAGATGATATCTTGTCGAATCCGGCGAATATCTGGAGACTCAACTCGCACGATGTCCTATCAGCTGCTCTTCGCTGCCAACCAACAGCTACAGACGGCGCCGACTTGCCTGGGACCATGTCGGAACTCTCTTCGGCCCCTGGGAAACTGGCATCTCGGCAAGATCCAGGATTTCTCGAGACGCTCTGCCGAGAGAATGGGATTCCTCCTCATGCGCTGCAGGATGACCAGGTCCTTCTAGAGTGGATGATGCTGCGGTACAAGAACCTCCACCGCACCATCACAAATCGCAGCGAGCAGCCGTTGTCGCCATCTGAATTGACCGCTGCTCTAAAGGACCAGACATCCATCACCGGCATCCGTCGACTCGTATTTCACTCTCTAAGCTCCGAAGGGGCAGCAAAGACATACTTCCTTAACCGAAAGGACCCCAGCAACGAATCGACAATCACAGAAGAACACGTCCCCCGGGCACTACGCAACGCCTGCTTCCAAGTCCTCGATCAACACCCAGACAAAGCGGCCGCTCATCTGGAAACGCTGGGCTTCCTCGGGAATCTAGCCGCGAGACTCTCCTCCGACGGCATAGCGCTCCCCCCTGCCTTGATTGGACTGGCACTTCGACTTTCCGCGTCAGCGGGCATCATCCAAGCGGCATCTGAATGGCTGCACCGAGGCTTTGAGATTCGTACATGGGAAAAGCGCGCTGCCTCATCAAACGACGTCGAAGGAGCGCTGAAGATGTTCACGCAGCATCTGAGTGGTCAAGGGAGGGGTGGCTTATACACCGTTCACGATCGACAAATGCTTCTGCAGCTACTCACCGGCATTGATGAACATCATTCACTATCAAGCGAGTCCTTCCGCTCTCTGCCTCTCTTCCATCTCGGGGAGCAGAGCCGGGTTTCTACCTCCCAAGCGTACGACATGTATAAATATTACATCACTCTCCTAGGGCATCTCGGAGCTTTGCGAACGATCTGGAAAGAATGGCACGTCTCTCGGTCCATGGTATCGCGGTTCCTGAACCCAAAGGAGAGCGGGCAACGACTCGCTCGCCTCTTTGAAGAATCGTTACACATCGCACTCAGAGCAGTCGCCTTACAACCGGAGACAACATGTCCGCCTGATATGGAGCTGGGTGAGTGCATTGCGCTGGACTATCATTCGATTGGTTCTCAAGAGGCAGATTCGGGCATGGTCGACGGGCGAGGAATGGCTGAACCGAGGACTACTACGGGTGGAAGCTCGTTGGAGTTGCCGCCTTTCGACTTGCCCCTTGATGAGTGGATGATGAAACTTGAGATCAATCGCCAGAGGCCTTCTTCATCCCACTGACTATGCAGACCCACGAACGAGTGAACCATTCCACGAAACCAATGGAGTCTATGACAACGTCTTTTTTCGATTTTCTCTTCAATGTCTGGGCGAATAGGCTCATACTTCACAGTAGACATGTCATTCAAAGAGGGGGGGGGGAGGGGGGATGTTCATTCAGCAGCTCGTTATGATGAAACATGATCTTCAAAAGGCATCATCTCATTGTAAGAAAACGAGCGTCCAATTGCACACATGGGTCAGCCACTTGGAATGCAAACAAGTGCCAAACAATGGCGCAACCAACTCCGGTCTCGCTCTCCAAGGGGAAACAAACTTAAATCATGCACTGTAGACAAAGGATGGGCACAGAACGTTGACTTATGTACGCATGGCGCCACTATCAAGCCATATGAGGTGCAAATGAACGCGGAATGGAATCTACACGCAACTTTTCTTTGTCGGGGACCTCGTTTGAATGCTTACCCACTCTCGAAATCTTGCACTGACTCGATACTTGATGGGTTGATTGATGTATCCCCCCTTTTCAACCGGAGAAGAGGAAAGTCTACAACGGAGAGGGAGGTACTGACTGCTCGCAACCAACATGGTGGATGAGGCCGGCTACACTCTATGTAAAACCTCATGCTTTACCGTATTGTATGCTGCTCTTACCTTGAAAACTCTAACTCTGCGGCTTGTTTCGCCATGAAAGCAGCACTGCGAGTTTGTAAGCGATGCCAAACCGTGAGAACCCTAAAGTCAAGCCCTAATCTATCCCAAACGCATTCCAGACCGGGACTCACAAACGGCACGACACGGCACAAAAGGATAACAATATTACACCGTGTCTCCCGTCGTCGTTGGCCACACCCGCAGGCCACAGACTTCAGCGACAAAGTTGCCTCCGTCTGCTAGTCAGGAGACAAAGCAGTCATGCAAAAAGGGCGGTTGCCGCATTACTCGTGTGTGCTCCAGCAGCAGGACGGGGGAGTGATGTTAGCCCTCCGGACCGAACCCGCGCAGATCCATCCGGCGGGGGAGGTTTTGCCAGCTACTAGCCCCCGTTTCCGCCGAAGGCTGATCCATGTGTCCATCCCATTTTCCTCCTGTTTCTGCAGAGCTCGTCTGCGAGTTGGCGAGCATCTCGGCGCAAATGTCAGGCGCAATCGATGCCCTTGTTCTCGTATGTACAAGGACAAGGACAAGTGCTTCATGACCCGCTCCAATGCCGCAGGGCCGCTGTCGTGTCATGTCGTGTTCGCTGGCATTCTGGAAACAGGGAAGCGAGCAATCGGCTTCGTATGAAAAGTAGGGCTTGACCCCACAAAGCAGAAGGCCGGCCAGGGTAATAGTCAATCTTGTTCGGTGCGTTTTTGGCAGCTTGGCGAGGAACCATATCGACACGTACCAGTGTTATACGGGCAAGGGTCCGGCAGCCCTTTTGCCAGTGGATGGAATGGCCATGCGTGTCACACTCGAGTCGCAGCTCTGGTAAGACGGATGGCTCATGACAGATGTCGACATTCTGGACGAGACGTGCATATGCGCCAGCTAGCAGACCGGCAGGAGCACGGACGTGCTTCGGATGTCATCAACCTGCACTGCTTTTGCATCAGCTCTTGAAGCCCGAGATGAGATTGCGGGGTGGCATCGAGTCTAGCAGGCATCAAGTGCGACGATGGCAAGACGGGTATCGCTCGCAATGCTGGCTTGTAATAGGCCAGACGCCAAGCTGTTGCCACCGCTTCTTCTTTGCCTTTATTCTCTTCGTCTCGGGTTTCCGTCTCGAGTATGCCAAATCTATATACCAGGTGAAGTCAGGCCAGTGCCTCCCGGCTTGGAGTTGGGACGCAATGCAGCGTCCATTCAGTCTCAACTGCGTGGGATGTCTTGATTGGCAGCATCCCTCCCGGGATCCTTGTCAAAGCAGTTTGTCCGAACTGGCGGTGTTGATGTTGGGAGTGGCAACCTCGCATTGCGGCTCGGAGTCCTTGGGCAAGGGGCGGAGAGACGGCCATGGAAACGGAGCCGCGGCCCCCAAGCTGCAAGTCGACCGTCTGGCGGTATGCCGGGATAAACGGGTTGCTTCCCTGTGCAGCTTCCCCATCGTAACGATGGTCAAGATGGAGTCGAGCCTGCGCAATGGCACCCAACGTGTGCTTATAGTAGTATCACCAACAGTGCTAGTATCGTAATTGCATTGGCAGGAAACAAGCAAGTTTCCCAGTGAGCTTGTCAATGCCTTTGATCCGCGTTGACACTTTCTCTTGTAGGAGATGGCGGTATCCTTGGACAGTTTGGCGGTCGAATTGGGCCACGATCATCCTGGTGATCTCTCATCTTGGGGAAGCAAAGTTTGGGGATGTTGAAGGTCCCCACAACCCAGAGAAGCCGGCTATCAATGGCAGATGAGCCGTTGTGTAATTCTGCCAGGCGTCTTACCTCGGACGATTTCTGTCTTTTCTTTAGGACAATTGCCTTCCCTGCCTTGGCAGAGATACCAAGCGCAGCTGAATGTGATTTTGCAATTTCTCTTTGTTATCCTGTGCGTGGGCCGATGAGGCGAGACCCGTCTTAGGCGAAGATGGCTCTTGGCTTGGATCCCACGAGCCTGGAGTCTGGAGAATCAGTCGCCATGGTTGGCGCCGAATATGGCCGCAACCGAACAAGCCGCAGGGCCGCAGGTGGATCCATCGCCGGGCGATTAAACAAGGGAACAAGGGGTGGACGGTGGACAGAAGCTTCGGACAGCAGCTCATCAGCTCATGTTCCTTACGATGCTTCGGTTCAAGCAGCATGCGTATCAGCAGTACGAGTACGCCGAAGAGCGGTTGAGAAGCGGACCGCTCAGGCACGGAAGCAAGGTAAAGGCAATTCCTGTCTGACAGCGGAAGCCGGAAGCTGTGGCCTGTCAGCCCTAAGACTGAGATTCTGCCGCTGTTTGGGCTCAGTCTGACAGGCAGAAGGCTGCGTGTTAAAGCTAGCAAGATGCGATGCGATGCGCCCTGAGCATGGCGGCATAGGCAGCCGATAAACTTCCGTGTCACCAGGCACCAGGACTGTGGCCGCAAAGGTTGAATTAGATTCGACTGAAGCGAGAGCCGGGTCCATCGCACGAGCACCGCGGACTGGGGAGAGCTTGAGACGGCATGTGCCACTTGAGATGCGGTTGCAGCAACTCCACAGACGACGAGTCAAGATTCTGGCCGAAAGAATTGTTAGTAGCGATACAAGCACCAACAACTGGGAGCACGTGTAATTCTGTGTGGAGGAGGCCTTCAGCGATTGTACCATGACCAGAGCGGGACGGGATAAAGGCGATCAATCACATCAATTTGCCGTGCAGACTAGCAGACAATAGCACGGACTGTAGGGCCTTGGTGAGACCGGCCTGGACGGCGAAGCGAATCACGTTGGTGAAGCAAGCTGCATGTCTGGAAGCCTGCCGACTTGCATCGACGGAGGCTCGGCTACACTTCGCACAGTCCAGCTGCTGGCCTGGGACTGCACCGAAATCCGCATGTACTCCAGACCATCTCACGGAGTACGACCAACAGCCAAGAAGAGGGAGCTTGATGGGTAGGACAGGCATGCGTGACCCGAGCTGGCGGTCGAACGGAGTCCGGGGATGTTGAGAGAATACCGAGGAACAGGACACGCACGAGTTGACACGTAAGGGACCATGATGGCGTGTAGAGTGCTCCGTATGTTGGGGATGGTTGATGACGAAGAAGAGAGATGCGTTCGGTACAGAATCAAGAGCGAGAGTGACGGCGGCGGCTCGGAGTTTCGAAAAAGCCAAAGAGAAGAAATTCGATAATACGGTAGAATTACAGTGACGGTGCGTCATGAACGGAAGGACGGAGGCGGACATCAAGGTGAGCGGACAGGCGGGGCATTGGGAAGCACCGCGATGGCTCTTTCCTTGAACCCTGCAGAAGCTGTGATACTTGGATCGGATGGATAGAAATTACCAAGTCGAGCTTAGCAAAAGGGTTCGCGAAACGACAGAAACAAATAAGGAAATACATTACAAGGACCATAAAGAATCAAAATTGTAAAAAATAATTCAAACAAAACCGCACATCACACTTGCGTAATAACGGGAAACACACAAGTAAAGCGGCCATCGGCACTGCGAGATCTTGGAAGAAAAAGAGCCCCCGTGGCCCCCGAAGGGCTCGGACGTCGGAGATCGCTGATTGGATCATGGCGGGTGCCCGAGAGGAAGAAATATCTGGAGCCGCTGTGGAAACGTGCGCGCAGGACTGGATGGCTGCGGATTGTGCCATGGACGGGTTGCTTTCGTCAGCCTGCGCCGTCTGTTCCGTCTCAGAGCGAGGACCCACGCCCATGACAGGATCAGATGGATAGTATTTGAAAGAGATTTCAAGGTTTATCATGCTGGGACAAAACCAGCAGATACAGGTGGTACCTTATTATGGCATGACAGTGGATGAGGCACGATGAGAATAGAATGATTTCAAGCTGAAAATTTACTTTGCTCTACTCCACCGTTCTGCTTCAGCGGCTGTGATGCGCTGCGGCTGATACATACATGCTGTAAGGTAGCTGCACGGCTTCGTGTCAGTGCATGAATGAAAGAAAAGTTTTCCTGCTTGTTCCCCTTTTTTTGCGGTAGCCCCCTACCTAGTAGACCACTCAATTTCCCTTGCTGCCTCTGGCATCCTATCTGCGATGACAACGGCTTGTAACTTTGTTGAAAAGCTTGTACAGGCTCACAGGGGCTTACACCGTTGAGACGGATGCGGTAAGGGGCGCCGCCATGGCTACATGTATCATCTGCTAGGAATGGTTCTCACTCTGCAACTATTGCCGACAGATATAAAGAAATGCCACAATACCTGCAGCAAGCCACCGGGTCCTGACGCCTGAGGATTGCGACTGGCATGGCCAATAGCAGCCGCCAACGGCAGAGGAAGAGGCGTCGAAGGATCTTCGTCCGGTGTTCTGCGGGCATACATGCGAAATACAGACAGGCACAGCAAACTGCACAGGTACCGCTACCTGGTGGCCGCACAGGTCTCTTGGTACTCCGTACGACAGCTCTGAAGGGGGAAAGCGGGTTTCGAAGCACCTTGGAAGAAGAGCTTGGTGGAAGCCCTGGCCTGCAAAGACCCTGCCAGTGGGCGGGATGGAGTACCGGTACTGCCGCTGCGTGCCAACTCAAGGCTGCTCCACTGGTGCATGGTACGAGCCCTGGGGGTCCTTGGAACCTGGCCGGATGCATGTTGGCGGAGCACAGGTACAGGGTACGAGCGAGCCAGCAGGGTGCATGGTATCTGGTAACCTGCGAGCGTTACTGGCAGTGAGGAAATGGTCGATAAAACGAGCGAGGCCGCAAAGGGGAACATGTTGCTTGTGCTGCCAAACTGACAGAGGGAATTGAGCACGTTTGGGAATAATGAAAAGAGGCAGTGTCAGAAACTGTTGAATGCACGCGTTCGATTCACGATGATTCATTATCAGAACCCCATCCTCCATACCGTGCATTAAGTGCAGACGCTACAACTATCCCCCTGGGCCGCCCTTTTGCGGCCCCCCGTGCGTCGATCGCCACTCGGAACAACGAGCAGAGGCCCATCGTTGGCACTGTTAGCTCAAGTCGGGGCCGTCCACTCCAGCCCACCAGGCGCGGACGACTCGTCACTTTGCGTGCGTGGGAACGCGTGCTGCTGCCCATTGGCCCTCCGCTCGTGCCTGGCAGCGAAGCCACGATGCGAGGCTTTGCTTTGCCAGAAGGGACGAGGAGACTCGGAGGGTGGTGAGGGTACCTGGAGCTGCCGTTGGCTTTGGCGGTGCCTGGGAGGTATACAACTCGGGTTATTAATTCCTCAGCATCCCCGGATACTGGGCGGTTTTCCGTGTTCTTTTCTTCCTTCTCTTTCTTCTTGAGCAAGTTTCTTTCTTCTCGAGTGGGCTAGAGCAAATTTTGTTGTCTATTGCCATCGCATCGTACAGATAGGCAGCATCTCACCTTCACTTGTACACATCACCTCACGTCGACCCTTGCCCTCGACAAGCCCTCCGAGAAGAAGCACGACGAGCAACCGAAACCGACTGCTGCACCCCATGCTTACCTGTGCTTGCTTCTACATACGATACTGTACGAATCTTGGCCCATAAGCACGTCAGCAACTCAATAAACGCTACTACCTGCACAAGTACCTCTCCGGTGCAAGCCCGTCTTACGAGTACCTACACCCGAAGGAGCCCAGCCCTACCACCGAGCCTTCATCCGAGCAATTCGCACTTTGCCCGAGTTCGACAAAGCCGTGTTCCACAATTTATGTTTTACTTTGAAACATTGAAAAGCTTCTATCTCTTTCCGAAAGGAAAATAGATTAAAGCGGAATAAAGGAGAAAAAAAAAAATCATAAAAAAAGAAGCTTAACGCAAAAAAAGGAGACGAGAGAACCCACAAAACAAAGAGTCATCGCTGCCTGCCCCCAAGCAAAGTCCGAGTCGAGGTCCAAAGGTACCACTATCGCGACATTGTGGAGCCCGGCGTCGACAGTGTGTCACCATCGGTACCTGCTGCTGCGCTGGTACCCGCGCTGAACCAAGAGTTACTCCCGTCCGCGCCGATCGCCCTGCTGGAAACCTTGTCACCAAGCAGCGACTGCGAGTCTCCGCTTTCGGCTGCCATCAGATTATTATACAGCCTGTACAAATACGGAGAACAGAAGCACGACAACAAAAGCGTCTCACACGCCAGCCTTTTCTGACCTCTTCTTCTTCTTCCTCCTCCTCTACTCTCACTCTCTTTCATTCAACTTACTTCCTCATCCCTTCGTTTCTTCTTCAATCAATCAATCTGCGATCCTGCACATCAACACAAATCCGCCTTGCACCACCCCAATCGACAGCCACTTCAAGTCCAGCTCAGCCTCCGGTCAACCCAGCACTAGAGCTTCATCCCGTGCCACCACTTACACCAGAAGCCCTCCATCCACCCATCTCACCCTCTCTGGTGCTTATCATCTGACCGGCGATACCACTGCTATATTTGGCCCTTTGATCTGCTCTGCGGTCGGCGCTCTGCTCCTGTCAACTGAACACCAAAAGTGGATAGCACATCTGCCCGACGAATCGATCTGCAGCATCCTTCCATCTACCGGGTCCTGTCGATCAATCTTCACCCTCTCTGCGTCGGTGTGACCTCCCGTCATTCTTCACATCAAGTCACGCCTGTCAAGCAAGCGTCGCCCTCTTATTAATCTTGCGCACTCTTCCAATACGACGTGTCGCATACCTCGCATCTGCCTGCTTTGGCTGCCTGCCGGGTATAAAGCCAGCACAGCGTCTGTCTGGCTTCCTTGATTTTGGTCGTCTCACGCCTTGGACCGTCCTGGTAGTTCTCCCCCCACGCTCTCCGAGCTGCCAGGATAAGACCTCGCTTCTACCCACGCACTTTTTCCCTCGCTCCTCTTCCATCTTTATTCCAAATGCCTCACCAGCGACGCAAGTCCGGCCCTTACACTGCCACGGCATCTACAACAGACGTTCGAAAGACAGTCACAGCAACACCCGCTCAGTATAAGCGACCGGCCATGACTCGACGACACACTCCGTCCGCCGCCCACAAGTTGGGGCGAGGCGGCCGCGAGACCGACACCGAGATTTGGGACAATGACGAGCGAGAGAGCTTCCCCCAGTACTGGTATGGAAGCAACTCTTGTTTGTGACGCAGCCGAGGCCTTGTACTGACTCTTGTTTCTCGCAGCATGATTTGCGAAAAGGAATTCCACACCCATGACGAGCTGGTCCTGTACTGCTCCGATGCGTATGTCTCTTGACGATGAACCCCGGAGAGTGTATTGATCACGTCCACTAACACGCCTGTGTAGATGCCGCCGTGTCGACCAGGACTCGTCCGCGAAGGCCAAGTCGGTTCGCAGCTATTACACCTCCGTCTACGTTGACCAGCGTCGCATCCTTACCGAGTCCTTGGCTGGGTCCGAGCCGCGAGACATTGTGCCACGGGCCTCACCATCACGGCCCTCCTCGATGCACTTCACCAACTCTCCGCCGGCCTCCCCAGACACGGCGCTCAACTACCACACCTCGGCCATGTCTGCCTTGCGATCCCTCAATGTGAGGCCACCTAGCCCTCCGTCGCCGTCTGGGAGCGGCATCTGGCCCTTCAGCCGCAGCTCGGCTACCAGCCCCAACAACTCGTACACGCGACCATCGACCAGCCTTCTGTCCAGCCACCCGAGCACCCTCGACTTGGCCTACGGGGGCACCTACTCGCACGAGGCAGGGTCTGGAGGCATGGGCCGGCCGCTGCCATCGCGGACCCCAGGCGGCAGCTCGCGGCCAAAGAGCGTCGAGCTTGTCATCCCCATGCTGACTCGGTGATTTCGGACGCAGGCTGGTGGGTGTGCTGGGGGTCGTCTGAGGGCCTGAGATGGGAGGAAGCGGTTGGCTGCAGTCCATCCGCCTCGAACGTCTCTAGCGGCCCTCCCCCCCCCTTGCGCACGGCATGCCGGCTAGCAGCAGCTGGATTCGCGGCGGCCTATCACCGGACTGGCCTGGGACCGCCGGCCACCGCTGTGGGGGTGGCCAGGCAATAAGACGCAGACGAACGAGGACTGGCGCGTGCAGATGTCGTGATGGAACCTCCCAACGCACAGCGCGCCTCCGCATTTTGCCAGAATCCTGGCCAAACGGCGCATTGATTCAGACTGCGGGGTTGCAGGGATGCTGATGCCCAGCGGCAAGGGTCTCGCCGTCGACTGGCAACACTGTCCACCACCTCGAGCCGACTGGTGGCATGGTCTCGTCTCGTTTCTTTTCCGTCTGAGCATTCAGCCAGCTGGCGGGTCCCTTTGCTGCCCTCCACACTTCACTCAACTTTTATTGTTTTACCCTTCTTGTTTTCGGGCGTTCTTCAGGGGAGATACACACTTACGCACAACAAAAAGTTTTGATGTTCTTGTTTTCGCTCTTACATCACTGTTTTCGGTGATTGGTTCATCACCAGGGGCCCTTACCACTTTGGACGGCTTGATCTGTCCCCTCGCGGCGCTTTTCTCTTTTTTTCAACATCCCAACTCGAGCTTCTCTTATCAGCCGCTCTTGCTGTCACCTTGCACTGCATAGTGTGACTGCAGTCCACCAATCCTGACCCCGGAGCGTCGCGTCGTCTCGCTTCGATATCCTTATCTACCTCGCTTTCTTCACTCGGGGGTTTTCTTTTCTTTTTCCTTCTCCCTTACTTCACAAAGAATATTACGGCCGCTTGGCACAAACATTATTACACGTCAACTGGGTTAGATCTAAATCACGGCGGGCACTTGGATGGTAATGTGATATTTGGCGGGCAACTGTACATGGAATCGACTAGGTATATACTTATCAAAAGACGGAGAAGAATCTCTGGGGATACGACAGAACCCATAGATGACGAGGCAACTGAGAAACCAATGAATAAGAATAATGCTACTGAATATTATCAAATGCTTGCTGAATGCAGCAATTTACACAACTTGACGGGATGTGATTGGCTTGGATAACCGCCGTGAGCGTATCAGCGATGTCGGCGCTTGTCTGGCCTGAGGGTTCGTTGAAGGAGCAGTACAGATTACCTGCCGGATTGATCTATTCATCCACTCTGCCTGACATTACGGTACCTTTTCTGTATGAATGGCCTACACTTTTTTTTTCACTTTTTTTTTTTGCATGTCGAGCATGAATAGGACAGCTTGGATTATCGCAGAGAGCAGATAAGATATTGTACCTAGCCAGATAAGCTGCCCTGTGCTCGAAGCCGCTTCCGTCTCTTGGCTACATGACCCTTATCGTGGCAGCCCGCAATAGTAAACCAGAATTTGAACTTCTCCACAGCTGATAAGCATGGAAAATGTCAATCTTTTGCTACAGAGTACTGTCATCTATCTATGATATGGACCCTTATCTCTCTTTTACGTTGATCTTGATGTGAGGGGGGTTATGTAAGGGGTAGTACCTTGTGTGGGAGAGCTGCATTGCGCGTACGGAGAACGGAGTACAGTATGTGGTGTTACCAGCGGGGGGGAAGCTGTGTGAGATGGAAGGGGACCTGCATGTGGGAAATCGGTGGGATGGGGACCTTGTATGGGGTTAGATACTTAGGGGGGGCAGAATTGTATGCAGGTGATGCTATTTCATGCTGATTTTGGGATGGGGTTGAGGATGGGATGTAGCAGTTGGCTTTGGGAGAGAGAGCGGCATTGTGACTTTCAAGTCTTCTACCCAAGTTGTCCCCGATATACACATTCGGGATAAGGGTAAATGACATTTGCTAGAAGTGCTTTGAGTCAATACTTGTTTTGTCCCTTTGATTCAGGGTCTACTTCATAAGCCCGCGCTCTAAACGCGGTTCAAGACCGCAAAACCAACCGTCTATGAATCGAACACATTGTGCTCGTAACAGCCATGAACGCAGCATTGCCTTAAAACCCACCCTTTGTAGTCTGTACCTACTACTTTCGGAACGAGTAGAACTACGGTATGTTTCAGGGTAACTCTCAGCGGCGAGTTGCGGAGCATAAGACTTGCATGATGCCATGCACACATTGTCTTTTTGTCCCTTGAATATTACCCCATCTCGTGTCGCTACATATATGTGTGTTTTCTTCGAAGAGAGTGAGGTGAAGAGGGTTCATCACGGG
This sequence comes from Trichoderma ghanense, assembly GCF_004382785.1. NCBI lineage: Eukaryota > Fungi > Ascomycota > Sordariomycetes > Hypocreales > Hypocreaceae > Trichoderma > Trichoderma ghanense. Next base: position 1,184,531 of record NW_027395665.1, on the reverse strand, counting down.
TGAAGGTCCTTGTACGCAGTTGGGCAATGCCGGTATACGCAGGTGGTTGTATATAGTATCGCGGCATATAAGCATGTTGACACAGCGTACCGAATTCCAATGCATTTCGTTGCGCCTTTGGTTCCCTTTTGCTGGTGTGTACTTGGACAACTTCGGGCGCCAATTCAAAGGTAAGATATATATATATATATATGTTCGCCGGCCTCATACAAAGGGTTGAATCTCCGGTTCGGCCAACACGCAAATTTCTCAAGATTCGTGATGAGGGAGTTCGTCAACGGGCCTGTTCTGTACGAAATTGAGCTCGGAGAACCTCCTGCCAAAAACTCGATCAGGCTTGCCAATGGGACCTTCTACTAGAATCATGCTTGAAAGCAATCTGTTCCTACCTAGGTAGGTAGAGTTCTATCCATCATTTATACCACTTTCTTTCTTTCTTTCTTGTTTTTTTACCGCCTCTTGTTGATTCCTTCGAAGAGTGTCAACAGATACCTACCTAGTCCAAAAGTTATCACGGATACCTTTTCTTCTCAGTACTCAAGGAGTCGTCAAGCCAGGCAGAAGCTCTCTTCCTCATAGACATCATTTGGATGAGGCAAAAGATTCCCAGTACGAGAGAACCCAACCGACACGCTGAGGTGTCTTATCACACTTGAAGCGGCCAACTATCTTCAGTAAAGGTCAACTTCCACAAATCTTCACTCAAAAATCTCAATCAATCATCCCTCATCATCTCCGCCATATACCATCATCACAGCCCCTCCTCTCTTCACATCAAAACAAGCAGACGTCTCATGACAAATTTAAATCTTCATTCAGCCAGCCGCCGGCCCTTCTACCGAGAAAATCTCACATCCCCTGCAGTGCCCTGCCATAATAAATGTCAAGAAAAGAAGCTCACCCAACAAAGCACACCTCGGACGAAGGCATCGTATATGGCGTAATAGCTAGTTCCAGAAAAACACAACAGCATAAAAACCATCATAGCCCTCGTCTGGCTCCCAAATCGTCGTGATGAAGACAATAAAGCACGCACCACCTCCGTGCCGCTTGCCTCCCCCCTCTTCCCTCCTCCACAACCAAAGACTAACACCACACACTCTTTTTTTTATGACATGAGACGTGACGGAAAAAAAAAATAAAATCATTACAGCCACCCGGGAAAACAAAAACTGCTCCCCTTTCCTCCCTATGGTTTTTTTTCCTAACTTTTTATATCCCGTCTATAGGTCTAGAGCTGGCCATTTCTCCATATCGGCCTCGGTGCTTGGTCGTGTCGTATGCCTGAAGCACGCGCGTCTGGCTCTCGTCGGCCTGCGAAAAGGCATAGCCACGCTGCTTGCGCATACGCTGCACCTGCCGAACCTTGCGGATGGCTTTCTGGAATTGCTCCATCCTGTCATTGTACCGTTAGCGCGTGGCTCTCGCATCTTGTCATGTATCAAGCCGTAGATACATCAATGGTAAAGGGGGGGCTTGTGCTTTGTGCGTGTACATACCTAGGCCGGTAGTCCTGAATGTTGTACTTTTGAATCTCCTGAATGTGGTGGTACGTCTGCGGCCAGTACATTCGCTTGGCGTACTTCCAAGCAATATCGCGCGACAGGCACAGCAAGGCAAGGACGAACGTCTGCAGCCAGAAGACGGGGCTGCTGTACAGCTTGGGAATCACGCCGAAATACTCGGGGGAGATATGGACCTTGGGCGCGACGGTGCCGTAGACGGCGATAAACACCCACCAGATGACCATGCTGCCTGGGATGGCCATCACGTGGTACTTGGTCCAGTTGTTGGTCACCAAGGCTGCTTTGCCCAGCACGGTGAGGAGGACGGAGCCGTACAGGGCGGTTCCCCACACCCAGTGGCCGTCGGTCTGCCCTTGGCCGTCGATCACGTCGCCGTACCAGATGAGCTCGGCAAAGATGTAGAGGAGAAGGGAATGGTAGATGGCGTTGGCGATCCACTGCGCAAAGACCTTGAGCTTGAAGGCGGAATTCTGCTGGCCCATCATGTACAGCTGGGGGTAGCGGTCGAGCAGGCGCGCAGAGATGAACTGGTCCAGGATACCAATGGCCAGCGGCGGAAGGACGGTGTAGAAGACGTTGTAGAAGGACAGCGTCCACGATTCGTAAATGACCTGGCCGGAGAAGACGTTCTGGAACGTGTACCAGAACTGCGTCAAATACAGGGCAATGTTCTTGTAGAAGGAAAAGAGGATCGTCTTGCTCACGCGCTGGTAGCTCCACGCGCCGTGAACGAGCAGCAGCTTCCGCAGGTACCTGAACTGGGCAATGGCCACGTCGGCACTGCGAGCAGCCTGTAGACCTTCGACACCGCTGATGCCGACGCCAATGTGCGCTGCCTGGATCATGGACACGTCGTTTGCGCCGTCGCCAATGGCGAGGAGAATCGACTGCTTCTGATACTTCTTGACGAGCTTGACGACCAAAGCCTTCTGCAGGGGCGACACTCGACAGCAGATGACGGCCTTGCACATGATGGCGAGATCGAGGAAAAGCTTCTCCATGTCCTTCTCAAGCGCATATGTCAGCGACTTGCCGTCAATGACCAGCGCCAGGGACTCCATTTCAATGGTGCCGTCGCCTTGCGTCCTGATGGCATCGAGCTTCTTCTGGATGTTATCACGAGTGGCAGCTGACGACTCTTCATTGACAATCAAAAGCATCATGTCCTCGCTGAGAAGCTTGCAACTCATACCGATGTTGATGGCCGTTTCCTGCCGGTCTCCCGTCAGAACCCAGACCTTGATGTTGGCTTGCTGCAGCGTGTGAATCGTCTCCGGAACGCCGTCTTGCAGGCGATCCTCAATGGCGGTGGCTCCCAGGAGGTAAAAGTCGTGTTCGATGATTTCAGCAGCCTTGTCCAGCTCCTCCGCTCGATTGCCGCCCACAGTCGTCGCCGCCGTGTCAAAGATTTGGCGCCATTCGCGGTACTCCTGCTCCGGCACTTCACGCATTGCCAAGCAGAGCGTCCGCAGACCCTCCGAGGCGTACTCTTCCAGGTGTCGCAGGGTGATTTCGACGTGAGGGTTCTGGTCGTTGAGTCGCTCAAGAATGACGGTATCGGCACCTTTGCAGTAGACTCGAATCTTTCCGTCCGGGCAGCGGAAGATGGCAGACATTCGCTTGCGGGTCGAGTTAAATTCGCAGACGGCCAGTAGCTCGTATTCCATCTCTCGGCCGTTCGCTTCGATAATGACGGATTTCGGCTTTCGCGCAGTGAACTTGTAGCCCATGGTAACAGCTCCAGCCACCAAGGCACCCTCGTCGGGAGAGGCAGCCTGGTACTTGATCTGGCCCTTCTCGTCCATCTCGGGGATGACCGTGTGGCACGTAGCGAGCAGTGCGAGGAAATGGTCAATCATGCCCGCCGTCTGGTGGCCCTGGGTCAGGTTGGCCTGGAGGGCCTGGAAGTCGTAGATGGCCGTCTCTTCGTCGTCCGCGCCGCTCGCTCGGCGATCTTCGGGCACCTCTTCGGCGTACATGATGCCGCCGATTGAGCACTGCTTGAACTCCATCATGTTGCACGTGAGCGTACCAGTCTTGTCGGAAAACACGTATTCGACCATTCCAAGCTCCTCCACCAGACTCGACGTTCGGCAAGTAGCAGGCGTATCCGTCTTGTCGTAGTACATGTCGAGGTCGTCGTTGATCAGGATGCCGTGCCAATACTTGACCAGTTCCACCGTGACAAAGAGGGAGATGGGGACCAACGCGGAGAACAGCACCCAGTACGTGACCATGTCCTTGAAGAATGTCGAAGCCGCAACTCCAGCGCTGTCGATTTTGTCCAGATAGAGGTATGAGAGCGAATCGCCAGTGGCGCCGCGCATCACCAGGTCTCCCACGGTACTGATGACGCTGAGCACCAGCAGCATGCCGACCAGCATGAGCACGAGCCAGTTGAGCTGCCTCTCGACCTTTGTTCGCTTGATCGGCGTCGCGGTGGCGTTTCGCATCAGCTTGGTCTCGTGGCCTGTGAAGACGACGATGCCGTGAATCCAGGGAGTGTTTCTCAGAGTGGCACCTCGAAGAAGCAGCTGCTCAGGGTTCAATGCCAGCTCCTTCTCCCCTCCTCCGGCCTGCATGATCAGGGTCGCTTCGTATGTGTACAGGCTGCTGTTGGGCTGCTCCGACTTGATGCGGCCTCCCAATCGGCTCACTTCGCTGGGGGACACCAATGTCGACGTCTCGGGAAGGGCCTGCTTGATCTTCAAGTTGGTCTCGCCATCCAGGTTTGCCGTTTCGATATAACAGAGACCCTCGGGCTCGGAACTTGCCAGAAGCACCAGATCGGCCGGGAACGGCTCCTCAGACTCGACCCTGACCACGTCGCCCACCGCCACGGTATTCCATTTCGTTTCCGTAAAAGTCGAGCCACGCAGGACTCGCGCTTTCGACGTGTTGAGAGCATTGTCCGCCACTCTTCTCCGGTAGTCCTCCACCAATTCCTTACCCGCAGAGACCAAGAGCACGACGGCCAGGGGTCCAATTGTCGTATACTTGTTCGTGGGCGACAGTCCGGGGATCTGCTGCAACGCGGCCGTGAAGAGGAAGAAGATGTTGGCGACCTTGGAGAACTGCTCGAAGAGGAACTTGGGGAGGAACGTGGCGACGTTGTACTTGGCCGTCGAGATGTGGTTGCCGACGTACTTGTTGGCGGCGTTGGCGGGCGGGTTGTTGAGGTGGATGATTCTCGGCCCCAGGGACGCGGGATCTGGCTTGCCGCGGCCAAAGCCAAACTTGAAGTTGCCCGGCTTCTTCCCCGGGGGCTGCTGGTCCGGCTGCTGCGAGGCCGCCATCGGGCCGCCTCGATCGTGGCCCGGCTCCGTCAAGGGGAGGTCCATCTCGGAGTAGCCCTGGCCCATGCCGAGCCGGTGCTTGAGCTTGCCGAAGAAGCCGCCTCCCAGCGACAGCACGCTGTTCCGGGCCCTCGCATTGTCCCTGCCAGCCGACGCCGGCCCTGCTCCCGCCGCGCCGCCGTGCTGGTAGTACATGTCATCGTCGTCGAAGTCGTCGGCGTAGCGCGGGAAGTTGTCGAGGTCCGAGGACTGGCTGAACTGCTGAGCGTGGTACGGGCCCGACTGCCCTGACGGCTGCGCTGCCTGCGCCAGCCCCGGGCGCCCTGCTGGGGGATATGACGGCTCGGCGCCGACGAAGTCGTCGTACGACACCGACGGGCGGCTCTGGGGGTCGTGGTCGTGGTCGTAGGCTCGCGCCAGGTCGTCGTCGTTGAGGGCCGACCGCTGGCCGGCGCTGTAGACGGGCTGCTCATTGTCCAGGTCGAGCAGCAGGTCGTCGGTGTTCGAGGGCCCGCCATGGCCTCCTATGGGGTGTCGTCCAGCCATGCCGGAGGGCGAGCAGTGGTTAGGCGGTCGCTGAGGCGGAGGGGCAACGCATGCGGGCTTCGATGACGGTGGGCCAGCCCGAGAAGGTGGTTTGTGGTGTTTGGATGTTTCGCGGCCGTTTCGCTGCGTCTGTGGGAGGGCTGGAATGTGAAACCGCAGCCGCTCGCGGGTGGATGTGGATGTAAGCTATGTCTAGGAGTCGGGGACTCGCAAGCAGCTCGAGATTGAATCGGGGTTGACACCTGGTCTGGTCCCGCGATATCGATAGGGCAGGGGCCTCTTTCGCTGTAGAGTCTGGATGCTGTTCCGCTAAAAAAGCAGCGGCAGCGTTTGAGGTTTCCCTGCACAGCCTCGTTTCGGCGAGCTGCCGCTAATTCGCTCCCTGTGCGCCGTTAGTTGCGGGACGCTGTCGAGGCTCAGGCGCTGGTACGTCAGCACGTCGGCAGTGAAGCAGAGGCGCGGTTGGACAAGTTTGATCTTGGGGGACGGAGCTCAGTGCAGTCTCGCGGCGACCAAGGCGCTGATACCCGAGAGGATCAGAGTACGCGGTCCCCAGTAGGTAATAATAGCACCGAGAGCACGGATCAATGCCAAACACTTGTAAGCTCCAGCAACTCCCAGCACTCCCAGGGATCTGTTTGATTCGATTTGTTGATACGAGCCCGTTTGCGCCAAGTGGCCTGAAAGGGGGCCGTCAGGGTGTTCGTTCAACGGCTTCTGCAGGTGCTCCAGCGCGCATCGCTTGGGGGAGGCCACAGGCCACAGGCACTTGGGCCTTGCACTGCTGCTGCTGGTGCTGCTCCACTGCTGAGAGGCCTTTTGGCGGGCCCGCGTTCCAGCTCGGGGTCCCCCTGAGCGCTGTCCTGAGCGTTGTCCCTGTCGCGACAAGTCCCCCACCACCGAAATTGTACAGGCGAGATACCTTGCTGAATGCCAAAGCTAAATTGGGGGATACTTTGCAGCGATCGTTGGAATCCAGACAGTACGCCCGCGGGAATCTGTACGGAGTACCGGGCTACCTGTTGCCGTTGATGTCAGCCTTGCCACTGCGATTCGACATCAAACAAACATCAACCGTCAAACATCCGGTCATCGAGTTTGAAACACGATCAAACTGTATCGAACAATACCTGTGATAACGCTTATCAATCTCATCATTTCTGATCTCGACTCAAGCCAGATACAACCGACATCTGAGACGCCGCGATGGTCTGCGGAAAGTGCCTGAAGCTCACCAAGAGCACAAAGCTCGCGACTCCAGAGGTCAAGAAGAAGAGCGAAATGTACTACGGCTCGCCGGCCAGCGCAAAGGCAGGCAGCTCCAAGTCCGCCACTCTGGGCAACACCGGAGTGTCAAAGGTAAATGGAAATCTTTCCGTCGTTCCTTGAGACAGGCTTTGCTAACGGGGCCTCAAGAGTAAACTGCTGTCAAAAGCAGCAAAGAACCCATATGCTCAGTACTCGAGGTGTGTGCGCCATCCTCCGCACCCGCATGTTATATGCCTTATGCATTGCGCTTTGGCTAACAGTTGGAACAGTTCGTGCTCAAAATGCAAAACCAAAATCACACAGGGCCATTCGTATTGCCAAAAGTGTGCCTACCAGACTGACTGTGAGTCTATCCGATGTTCCGTCTTTCATATGACAGCTCACGCTCACATCGTCAAACAGCATGTCCCATGTGTGGGAAACCAAACAAAAAGTCCACCTCTAAAGCCCCAACTGTTGATGCTTACAAGAACACCTTGAAGTAAAGCACTTGCTGGAGGAGAAGATCCGAATAACAAGTTACTTCGACGCATCAACGTATGAGGGACGCGGAGCGGTGAGCAGACCATGACTGAAGCGGTTTGCGAGAGAGAGTGTGTGGCCACGAAGCAACAGCATGATCGCTCAGCACCAGCACCGTCCAATGAATCACGGCACATGCCCCCGACCCCATGGAGGCAGTTGGAGGTGAAGTCACGAAGAAAGGTCTCCTTTATACCTGTCAACCCCAAAACGGACGTTGACGGCATAGCTGGACTCTCTAGGAATCTGATTCATGAGAGTCTACGGATATATCTCAGAATATACAAGAGGAATCACAACTGGTACTAGCTTAGAGGTTTAGGAAATTCCAGACCTGAGCAAATCAATCAATCCATGGCTTATCAATACCATCAAACTTACAGCGCGGCCTTGATTGCACCATTGAGCGCCTTGTTTAACCACTCCCCAATATGTCGATTCACCTCATCCCCTGCCTGCGTCAACGCCCAATGCGTAGCATCCACCTCCGCCCTCGTAAGATCCTTAAAGAAGGCATCCATGCCCTTGGACATGGCCGGCGGCAACGCATTATCCTTGCTCGCGGCAATAAACAGCGCCGGCATCTCAAACCTCAGCGGCGGCCCATCCTTCGCCCGGTCCACCTCATCCCTCGCATTGAGCTCCCTCGTGCGATACCAGTTCAGCGGCCCGCGCAGCTCAGGCGCCTTTTGCAGCGCATACTGCTCAACATAGTGCTCCAGCTCGTCCTCCTCCAGGAGCGGCGGCGCGCCGATCTTGTCAAGGACATCAAAGTGCAGGCCGTCGGCCGTGCTGAAGCCCACCTCGCCGTTGGGCCCCCTCCCGCCAAACAAGGCCCGGAAGAAGCGCCGCAGCATGTCCCTGCCCTGGATCCGGGCCTCGACGTCCGGGCCCTTGAGCTGCAGCTGGTACGTAAAGTTGAGCATGTGGCCGGCGGCGATGATGTCCTCGAGCGGCGTGTACTCGGCGCTCAGCGGGTGCAGGGGCGTGCACACGGAGAAGACGGCCTTGACGAGGTCCGGGTGGTAGTAGGCCGTGCGCCAGACGACGGCGCCGCCCCAGTCGTGGCCGCCGAGCACGATCTGGCCGTCCTGGCCGACGAAGGAGCGCGCCAGCTCGGCGATGTCGGCGGCGATGTTCTTGAACGTGAACTGCGACAGGTCGTGCGGCGCGTCGGTGGCCGCGTAGCCAAGCATGTTGGGGGCGACGACCTGGAAGCCCAGGGACTGGAGGTAGGGGATCTGGTGGCGCCAGCCAAAGGCCATGTCGGGCCAACCGTGGATGAGGACGACCGTCTCGAGCTTGGGGCCTTGGGGCTCGCCGAGGATGTACGAGTACGTCTTGCCGCGGATCTGCTTGGTTTCGTACTTGACCCGGGGGTCGTTTGGCTTGAGCTTGCTGGTGTCCATGTTGTTGACTATGAGTGGCTGTGACGGTGGTGGAACGGCTTGCTGTGGTATAGAGCGTTAGAGGTCAAGTTGTATAGAGCGGTTTCTAGTTTGCGTAATGGATTACATTTTGTATCCGCGGGGGAGAGAGAGGAGTGAGAGAGTGAGAGAAAGTTGCCTTGTCTGAAGTAACAGAGAGGGGCTCCGTACTACAAAACGAAGCCTCTTGAAGTCTGGCTCAAGCCTCGTCTTACACTCAATTAGTTGAGAACCAACACTATGCAATACACCCAAAGAACTCAATGCCGCAATGACACGATGATGCTGACATTAAGTACACCGAGAGCCGTGATATATATGAGACAATCCAGTGACATCCACAGCTTCGAATTCGTCCGAGGGGAGCAAACCACCCCCACTCCGTGCCTCGGCCGGCGGTCTTCACCGAACAAGTGCTAGCGGACTTGGTTCCCGTGCGTGGTAATCAGAGCAGGGGGGTTAGCAAGTGCCGAGGCTGCTCTTTGTTCTGATACGAACAATCTGCCTCTTTCAGGATAGGCATGTATGTGCATACGAAGTAGTCTATTCCGACTTCAGAAGCTGTGGCATATATCAGCTTCGTATACTGTGCGTGTGCATGGACACCTATCGCATCAATATGCAGGCAGTGTTTGTTGTTATAGACGATTAGAGAGATCTGCCGGAGCTAGGGGAGATAGACTGCATCCCTGAATATGGTACCTGATGCACATGTTACAGCAGCCTCATATACATGTGTTGCTCCGTCGACGTATTCCTTCTTTCTGTATCCCGCACGTCTCATAAGAGCTCATGGCTGCTAGTAATGGTGACAAAGTCGGCTTAAGCCATAGTCGTAGAATGGTAAGAATGCCGAAGCTCCCCATTCCACTCGTAGCAGTGCCCATCTCTCTCGGGTTCTCTAAACTATCAATATGTCTGCCACCTACAGCCACACACTAGTGTAGCTGAACGAACCTGTAGTAAGGTAATCACAACGAAAAAAAGAACGCACAAGGCAAAGGTATCACAAGGGCCTCCAGCAGCGCAAGGGAGACCGGGGGAATCATCGATCGGGTAAGTCAGTAAATCACCATATCCTCCTCTGCCTCCTCCAGGTCGTCACCAAGTTCGTCATGGTGTCCCTTGTGCCCGTCCGAGGACGCTCTCCGCTCCTGTGTCTGTGGCTTATCCGCGCTGCTGTGGCGAGGGCTTTGCGGGGGACTCTCGCCCTCGGGCACTCTCGCGGCAGCCGGTTCATCAGGGGTCACGCTTCGTTGCCTCGTTGGGGGACCATACCGCTCGATATGCCGCTGCTTTCGGGCCTTGAACTGCTCCACCTCCTTGTCGTTGGCGATTCTCGCCTCTTCGATCTGGTCGTCGATGATGTCCTTCTGGGCGGATGTTGTTCTCCAAGGAAGATAGAACTGCACATGGCCAGCGTTAGCATGTATCATCCCACGGAGCGATGTCAGTAGATTTGGGTATGCGTACAATCGCAGGTTCTGCTCTGGTCCGCAAGAACCTCGCCATGGCCAGTCGTTTTTCGTGCTTCTTCTTCATCTAAGAGCCCCCCCGAATTAGCATCATCGACTTTCCCATAGAGCTGCGCATCTCGTATCGCCGTACCACTTGTTCTTCAAACACAATCTGATCGGCCATGCGCACGGCGCGCAGCTTCTCCAGCCTCTCGGCTCTCCGCTGGTCGTCTTCAGCCTTCTGCTTCTGCATGCGGTCCTGCTGCCGGCGCTCAATCTCCTGCCGGCGCTTCTGCTGCTGAGACGTGTTAGAAGTCTGGCTCAGGGTACTCATAAGGCCGCCGAACAGTCGCTTCCCGCGCCGCTTCTCCTCCTGCATCGCCTGCTTGCGCCGGTCCTCTACCGCGACGGTTGACGATGTGCCCTCCTTGCGATCATCGTCGCGGCGTTCGCGAGTGGGCGATTCTTGTCGTTTCGAAGATGTAACCTCGTCGTCGTGGTCGTGACTGGGCGATGCTTGTCTTTGCAAAGGCGCAGCATCATTGCCCGGCTCTTCACCGTCGCGCCGGTCATGACTGGGCGATTCTTGCCGTTTCAAAGATGCATCATCGTCGCGGTGCTCGTTACTGGGCGATGGCTCTCGTTGCAAAGGTGCGGCATCGTCGCCTGGCGCTTTATCGTCGCCCTCGTCGTCGTGCTTCACGCGCTTGGGAGAATCTTCTTCGGGGGCTTCGTCGTCGGCTTTTCGCTTGAGAGATGTCTCTGGAGCCTTGTCCGGTGTCGCCTGGCTTTCTTCAATCGGCTTCGGCTCAACCCTGCAAACAGCGCCCCGTCAATCTTCAATCCTCTGCCATCACGAACTGAAGCCCAGACTTACGTCTCCGTCTCCGTCTCCGTCTCCCCCATCGTAGCCATTTATCGCCGCCAAAGCAGAAATCACCTCATCAAAAAGCGTCACCAGCCTAGCACAATGACAGCTTCTCGAACCAAAACTCAGTGCGAAGCAATATGATAAGGCTGAAGCTGTGTGTTGTCTCGTCGGAAAAAAGATGTTTCAAGGCTGAGTAACGAAAGGAAAAAGAATAGCTTGGTCCCGAGACCATTCACTGATTCACTTGGAGACCCCCCACCACCATCGGAAAGCTGCCGTTTAGCGCGTTGATTGGTTAATAAGCTGCCGTACAGCGCGATGATTGGTTAATAAGCTGCCGCCTCTGCTGTAACTTTTTTCGCCTCCCAGCTCTTTTTTTTTTTTTTTTTTAGCCAATTCACTCTTAACGTCACTGCAAGGCTGATGAGAAATCCACACGCTTGCAGCTCTTAGTTCCTGGGCCATCTTTGGAATCTGTAGCGCTATTCGCAGCTCTTCTTTCGCCTTCTTCCCATCACTGTCCTCCGAATATATCAATCTTCAATTCCTCCAATCCTTTCCACCTCAACACCAACAATACCGACAACAGCATCTCGTCACAACTCCTCTCTCTTCACCCACAATGTCTCGCCATCATCCGTAAGCTCCCCCCCATCTCCCCGCTTCTCCCAAAGAAAACATCAGACTGACCTCTACTTTTCCTACAGCGACCTCGTCATGTGCCGCAAGCAATCCGGCATCGCCATCGGCCGCCTCTGCGACAAGTGCGACGGCAAATGCCCCGTCTGCGACTCCTACGTCCGCCCCACGACGCTCGTCCGCATCTGCGACGAGTGCAGCTTCGGCAACTACCAGAACAAGTGCGTCGTCTGCGGCGGCGAGGGCATCTCCGACGCCTTTTACTGCTACGAGTGCACGCGCCTCGAGAAGGATCGCGACGGGTGTCCCAAGATTATCAACTTGGGCAGTTCAAGGACAGACGTACGTTTGCTTCCTCCTCCTCCTCCTCCTCCTCTTCTTCTTCTTCTAGCCTCTCTCATTACGCGTTGTAGCGCGTTTTGGGAGGGCGTTGAGTTGTCGTTCAATTGTATGTTTCGGATGCTAACGTCTCTATGTTGTGCAGTTATTTTACCAAAAGAAAACGAATCGGCAAGTGAATTATTAACACGGCGGTGGCCCGGGTCTGGGCAGCACGGCGGTTGTGAAGGAGCACACGAGAGTCCTTTTACTGTACTTTTCGAAGAATGTGTGCGTGTGCATATCTGGATTGGAGTTTACGGCGTTGCGAACAATAGGGGCATACTGGCAGCCTGTCTGAATCATGGAATTGGTTTTGGAAACACATTACTTGTATCGACGAGACTTTGTTAGATTACTTGCTCAATACCAGACATTCCAAGCAATCTTTAATTCTGGAGAGCTACTAAACAGTTTTGAATTCTGCAGAGCTACTCAAAGAAAGGCGTATTCATCATAATATTATATCATGTCCGCGAGGACGTGGGACCGAAGCACAGCCAAGTACCAGCTGAGTATCCAAGACTAAACTCCGTCTCCATGCAGAGTGAAATACAAGTCATACAAAGGAAAAGAATTATAAAGTGGTGTACAATCCCCCCGAGCCCACGTCGCCTCTAGATGTAGCTGACCTTGGTGCCCATACCCACCGTCGCTGCGACCTTTGCCCAAGCTTTTCCCACTACTTGCTCCAGACGCTGCCTCGTGGCCTTGTGGCCTAGCATGACGAGCAAGCCCATGGTAAAAACCAGCAGCCTCATGATGACGGCCGGGTTGCCCTTCACGGAGGTGGCGAGACTCTCAAACAGGTGTCGGAATCGCGACAGGATCATGGTAGCCCGGGCCGTAATAGTCGTAGACCCAGACGCGGTCGTGGCCTTGGATCGCGACTTGCCCGTCGGACGTGGAGGGCGCGCAACGTTGTTCTGGGGCGACCCAGGCGGCTGTGCTCTCCCTACTCCGCTAAAGCTGGGCGTCTGTTCGATGCCGTAGTCGCCCTCGCTGGTCTCTCGCATCTGCCGCTCCTCGTCGAGTCGTTTCCGTTCCTTCTCTTCGTTCTCGGCCTTTAGCCGCTTTGCCTCGGCAATGTCCTTCTGCAGCTGTTCCTCCTGTCGTTGGCGCTCTTCCCGTTCTTGTCTCTCGTGTTCCTCTTGCTCCTCCTGCAGGCTCTGCAGGGCTTGCAGGAAAGCCTCTCTGCGCTCCTCGTCGAGCACGGCGCTCACGTTGATGAATTCGCGAGCATAGTCCCACTCATTGTTCTGAGGAAGGACGTGAAGCGTGTAGAGCTCCAGCAGCTTGACGCGGGAGTTGAGATCTCCCGGGGTATTCGCGCCATTGGCTCTTCTGGCGGGAGACTGGTAGCGACGCGACGGCGCCGTGAAGTCGTTCAGATCAAGGTTGGGGATGTTTGACGAGGCGAGGAAGTTTTCCAGCCTCTTCTGGTTCAGACTCTGGTCACGGGCATGCGCAAGCAGCAGCGTCGCCCTATCGTCGCCGTTTGGATTAGCGACTGTGCTGCAGCGAATCCATGCATGTAGCACGGCAAAGCGGTGTGCATTGATAACTCACAGATTGATCACCACGTCCGCATCAACATCGCCTTCAACGCCGTGGTAGCCATTCTTGACCACTTCCTCCCATATAGACCCATCCCGCACCTTGGTGCACAGCGCCCGCCACTCCTGATTGCCAAAAGCCTCCTTGCCCTCTTCAGGCTCCAGCTCGACGATGGCATTCAGAAGCGTCAGGTACAGGCTCCAGACCTTGATCCTGGTCCCTCGCGACGACTTGGCCACGGGAACCGGCTCGCCATCGTCCGCGGAGTTTGGGGGGGTGATGATCGGGCGCAGCGTGCTGAGCGCCTCGGGCAGGCGACGCGTCAGGAACAGGGTGGAGGCTTGTCGGTACGTCTTGGACACGGGCGAGATGCGCTTCGAGCCGGACGACGACAGGGAGGAGATGGACGAGGCGAGGAGGCCGCTGCCGAAGGACTCGCTGCTCGACGTTGCCGGGTTGAACGAGGCGGTATAAGAGCCGCCGTACGCCATGGCGAAGAGAGGGCAGCTCCGGATGAACGCGACGGACCGGGGGAGATGCGATGAGGATGATGATGGAAGTCGGCGATGGCGTCAGTCGGGGTTGGTTGGAGGCCCTGATCCGCCGGGTCGGTAAACAAGGAGAGAAAGCAAGCGCCAATCAAGGGCGACTCTATCCCTATGCCATGCGCGCCGCTAGAGACGAATGCGAGCCTGGGTCGATGAGGAAAAGGGATGCGAGGGAGAGGAGGCGAAGCAAGCAGAAGAGGCCGGCGCGATGTCAGATATAACTGGAATTACAAGTGCACGGAAACGGGAGGCCTAGGCAAGATAGTAGGTAAACAAGGTGATGATTCAGCTGCTCAGGTCTGTCAATGTTTATGTCCACCGCCGATGAGCTGCAAGCACTTCAGCACAGGTCAATTATGGCTGGCGGTGGGCAGACCAGCTTTTTCCCTCCAAAAGCGGCCCAGCTGTCGCTCAGCGTTTAGCCTCGGCACCTCCAGAGCGGCCAGCGCGGGCTCCACACAGCTGAGCAGAGGTCAACCGAGGCCAGCCCGCGATGGCGGCTGCTATCCGCTACCTGCCCTGTCGTACAGGCTGCTGTAGGCCATCGGGTACCGCGCTAACCTCCGCTACCCGATCTACTTGATGCGGCCAAACATCTGATGTTTCTGCTGGCAGGGATCAACCCTTGGGGCCAAGTCCCCGGAGATGAAGAGCCCTTTCGAGAAGCCCGCCACATCACGCTGCTGTTGCTGCCGCTCATTTTAATACTAAGGGCCTGCGCGTCCATGGGGCTGCTCGTCTCGGGTGAGTGAGTGCAGGAGTCGTGGTAATGTGACCAAGTGCCGATGGGCGAGGGCTGTTGACCCGCAAGCATGTGAAATCATTCCTCCGTAAGTGTCTCTGGCGTCTAACAACAGTCTTGAAGATGCTCGCCGCGTTTAACGTGAACTCCATTTACATCTTCGTAAGCTTCATAGAAACATAAACCATCTCTATACCCAGTAAAAGCCAACAGAAAAGCACCCAAAACACCTCTAATGTACATTTATATCATCATCTCATGGTTCCTCCGGCAGAGAAACTCTGGCACCTGCGAAAGGCCGTCTCTCACGATCCAGACCCACGCCGTCTCCGCGTCCTCCGCGGCGACGCCTCAACATCCGCCTTTCCAACAATGATGCTGTCCTCGCGGTCCATCACCAAAGTCGATGCCTCCAAGAGCTCGTCTTGCCCTATCCAACCAGCCTCCAGCGCAAAGCACGCCACATCGGCCGCACATCCAAAGGAAGGCACATCTTTGGGGGCGTCTGGATTCAGATACTTCCACAGCTCGGCCGTCTCCTTTGTGAATTTCGCAAGCTCCCTCTTGCTGCCTTGAAAGTGCTCGACCAGGTACTCGTAGGTGTAAGCCAGCCAGAGCACATTCGTGTAAGGCGCATACACATCCCACGAAAGCGGCCCGTCGATACCCTTGGCGTATGGGACGTGGTGGGCTTCGGGCGGGAGCCAGTCCCGGTCGGCTCGAAGCAAGAAGGATCGCATCTGCCGGTATACTTTGCATTGGGGGTTGTAGGTGCTGGTGAAGAGGCTGAGGTCTCTCTCTAGGTCGTATACAATGGGCGCGGCATCATCGTTTGACAAGTCTTCGGCTCGCGAAAGGCCGTAGTCCAGAATCGTGATTTCCAAGCCAGAGTATCCAAAGAAGCCGTCTGCTGTAGGAGGCCTCTTCCTGGGAGGGCGTGCTTGTTTGATGCAGAGATTGCCTTCGTGCAGGTCTCGATGCTGTGATGAGTTAGTTCAACTGCCATGGGCGGGATTTAGTGGTGAAAGAGTAGGGGGGGGAAATGCTCACCTCAAACATGGCAACCTCTTCAGCCCGTGCCAATGCTATCGTCTCCAGCAGGAAAATGTCCCATAACTGGTCCGCGCTGTCCAATTCCCAGTTTTCCAGAGGCTTTCCTGCATCTCCGAGTTCCACCACCAAGAACTTGGTATCATCCAAATACCGGCTCGGTGACGGATAATACTGCGCTCTACCTGGGTCTTCCCTCTTCATCTTCTTCTGCACCGTCTGATGCGTTTCGAGAAGCTCCCTCGTCGTTTTGCCCTGAACTATGTAGCGTTCTTTGTAAACGGCAAACCCCGGAATATCAGACAGCCACTCGGAGATTTGCAGCTCGTTGTTGGCGTCGCTCTCCGAATGTGGCTCCTCGTCAACAAGGCCAGAGGCCACCTGCGTCTTGGTCAGGGCCTTGATTGGCGAAGGCAGTCGGATGGCCTTGATGATGCTCGTGCCTCGCTTGTTGGTGATGCGGTAGACTTCTGCGGATGAGGCCTCGGCAATCTTGACGATTTGGTCTCCTGGGGGACAGACATCGCTCCATGTGAGGACTCGCAGGGACTCATTCGATGTTGGAGGAGAGGTGCGCTTGTCCGTGCTGGCCCTTGACCTGGTCTTTCTCGGCTTGGCTTTCGTTTCTTCTACTTTGACTTCTTTATATGTTGTGGTTTCGTCTTCCAGGATTGAAATCTTCTTCTTGGGGACCTTTTCCTCGATAACGCTCGTCCTTCGGCTGAGGGGTGAATCCACCCTGAGCTCAGAGACGTCAGGCACCTCGGCCTCGTCCACCACAATCAACGCATCCTTCTTAGCAGCCCTCTTGGGCAGTGATGGCCGCCTAGGGCTTTCGTAGAGTTGTATTTCAGATATCCTTCTCGTCAGAGGAGTGACTGGATCTTCGACTGCCTTTTCATCTTGTTTGGTTAGCGGCTCTCGGACCGGAGTCTGAACCAGTTCCGCAAACATTCTCTCCGCCGTGGACTTTTTGGACGGTTTTCCATATTGCCGGGTAGCTGTTGTGCGTCGCATCTTGGATCATACTTTTGTGCTGTTGCGTCTTTACCTGGAGTTCTGCCTGCGGGTTCGATCTGTTGAACTTGATGCTCACGTTAGGCATGAAGAATGTCGGTTTCGTACCGTTGGCCAGGCAACAGCGTCCTGTTCGCGGTGTTAGTCAGCCGGAATGGTCCGCTGGAGTGCAACGTCATATGTCTTCTTTCCCACGAGGCAGCGACAGCGCTAAGGCTCGGTTAAGGTTGATGCTACTATCAGATCTGATTGATCTCCTCAGAGATGGTCATGCTGTCAAAATTCATGATGATGACGGTTGACATGTGCACACTGTCAAGTCTGTAGCTCAATTGGCACTGCGAGTAGTTGACAATGCCAGTAATCACACTGTACCACCTAGTACAATCTGTAGTGCATGTGTTGGGGAAGCTAAGCTCTGATGAGCTGCATGGGGGAGAACCCTTAGAATGAGATTCAAGTGACGCCAGACACTCAATCAAACGTTGAATCGCAAGTAAATAGAAACTTGATCAGATATAAAGCTCCTTCAGAAGTAAACAAACAGTGAAAACTGCTTCACCTTGTCTTGAAAAGGCCAATACAAGGCAACAAGTTCCCCGGACAGACTAGAGGGCGGAAGCGCAGAGAAGAAGCTGGGACCCCACTCATCAGCCTTGGGGAACCTCCGCAAAAGATTCCACGTTGGCTCAATTGGCCTCTCTCCTCTCTTCTTCTTCTTCCTTTCACCTCCAACCTCTAGCCATTGAACCCGCCAATCCGCCATGGCCGACGTCCTCAAGAACATGTTTGGAGGCGCAAAGCCGGAGCAGCCTGCTGCCGCCAAGCCAGACTCTGGTACGTTGTCCTTTTCCTCTGTCTTCTCCCGAGATTCTACTGTAACACGCCATCCAATTGCTCCGTCACCTTGGGTGGTCGCGACAGCTTCCACCAGAGAAGAAGAAGAAGAAGAAGAAGAAGAAGACAAAGCTGACCATGTTTCCTCCCAGACTTTGTCGACTTTGCCGGAGCTCCTGATGCCGTCCCCGAGGCCGCTCCCCAGGCCGCGACGCTGACCGGATCCGCCGCGCAGCCCACGGGCGACGTCGTCTGGACCAAGTGGTACAACGTCCACGAGCGCCACTCGCTGTCCGAGTTCAAGCCCGAGGGCATCATCCTCGTCATCGCCTCCGTCATCTTCCTGCTGCACATCTTTGGCACGCGCGCGAACCGCGCCAAGGCCCGGGCCTGGATCCAGGCGCACGCCCCCGTCATGAAGCGCGAGTTTGCGTCCGTCGGCTTCCGGGGCGTGCCCACGCTCGACGCCGACTTTGACCCCAACTCGTTCCTCAAGGAGAAGTCGCTCTTCGAGTTCGCCTCGTACGCAACCGGCCGCCAGAACGTTGCCTTCATGGACGTCAAGATCACCCTCGCCAAGCGGTTCAACCCTTTCCTGCACTACATCGAGCACGGACTGTCCCTCATCACCGATACCTTCCCCGCTCCGGAGGAGGCTGTCGAGGCGACCATCTACCCCTTTGACGGCAAGGAAGAGCTCACTCTCCCCCCTTCGGCCGGCGGCGTTGATGCGCGCCCCAAGGACAGCAAGAGCACGTATGACGGCTTTGTCTGGGCCATTGTCAACAAGTCTAGCATGCAAAGGCTGCGCGATGAACGCTACGACGTCTCCCTGACCGCTACCAAGGACAACTCCAAGCTGCCCGAGTGGCTGACCATTATGAGCGAGAGCGCCGAGATTACCGATACCTTTTTGACTCCCGAGCTGATTGAGGCCGTTACAAAGGCCGGCGACTTGTTCGACTACATCATCATCTCTGACCAGCCCGTTGACAAGCCCACGCGCCTGGAAGAGACGACGCCTCGCAAGCGGGTCTTCCTCAAGTACCGCCTCCCGTCCAACAACAGCTACGACCAGTTCCTGCCCCTGTTTGAGCACTTCCTCCGCATCCCCGACGCTCTCGTCAGGGACGCCCACTTCCGGCCCGAGGTTCTCAAGCGAGTCCGCGCCACCCGCGAGGCCACGATCGCGCAGATCAAGAAGGCGATTGAGGAGGAGAAGAACGAGGAGCGCCAGCTCGAGAAGGAAAAGGCCAAGAAGGCCAAGCGAGATGCCGAACTCAAGGGCCTGGACGCTAAGGCGCAGAAGAAGTATCTCGAGAAGGAGAGGGAGAAGGAGCTGCGCAAGTCTCAGAAGCGGATGACGATGCGAGGATAAGTCACGGGAATGTGTGTACGATGGCACGATATTGGCGGCGTTTACTTGGGTGGCAAGAGAGGGGGTAATGTGAAATGGTGTAATGTGTACAAATAGTCTGTACAAATGATGCTGGACATGTTGATATGACTTGGTTCCTTGTGGGCTGTGTTTGGGCATGGGAGGTTTGGGTGTGTGATTCCATCCAAGGGCAAGGGAAAAGTATCTAGTAATCTAATGATACCATTGCACATTCATCATCCAATTGCTTGCGTCTTTGAATGGATACCTTGATGAAACTATTTACCGTGTCATCATTTGCTCTCTTGGCTCTTCTCTTTGCTCAGCAGATCCTCAACCCTTTTGACCTTGTCCTCTGCAGTCTGCTTCTTATCCGTCCTATTAAAGTGTCAGATGGAGGTGAAATTCGTCAACACTCACCAAAGAGAAAAAAAAAAAAAGTGGTCAAATGAAGAGAATGAGAAGAGAACGACTCACCTCGTCCCAACCCTCATGGACGACTGAACCCTCACAACGCCCCTCTCGTGAACCGCCGCATGAGCTTTGCCAATCACCGTCATGACATCCGTCCAGCTCCCCTCTGCACGGATGAAAAATATCAGCTTATGTTCCCTCTTACAATATACACACGCCTCAAGACAAGACTCCTAGCAGAGATGCTTGGTTTCATGTATTGAGATTGGGATAAGGTTAGTGAAGCAGACGTACCGACTGTCGTCCCGGCAGAGTGCATCGTGTACTTGAGTCCGCTCGCCTTGAGCACGCGCTGGACTTGGGCGACTTCTTCTGCCACGGAGACGCTTCCCGTGCCGACCTAACCAAATCCAAGCTCTGGCATCAGCCCAAAACAAATCCACCAACATTACTTTTCTCTCAACACTTGTAGTCTTTTGTTTTAGGAATTCGGGGGATGACGGACTGGAATCAGACAGAAATCGGCATAGCAGGATGCCGGCGTCGGAATGGAGTCGTAGTCCATGGTGGTGGTGGCGAAGGCTCGTCGAAATGGGCGGTAGGAAGCGTAGATTTGCCTCGAGGGGGAGATGAGGCGGAGCATTCAATGGGTGTTTGTGAAGGGGTTTGTGTATATTGCTTGTTTTGTGTAAGAGGTTGTTGAGGTGAGGTTGAGCTTTGGATATGAGAAGTTGTGAGGATGATGATGGAGGGGTTTGAATCATTGGATTGGGGTTGGTTTTAGCGGCTTTGTTAGGTGCCGAATGTGATACGGCAAATCAGCATATACAGTACCTAGGTATCAAGACATACATGATATAGAGAACGTCACAAAACTGATTCTGTCAAAACTGCAACTCTTCATGCCACTGTATTGAAAGAGGCACTTTTCATCCATCATCTCAAGTTGGCGGTCATCACTGCAGACTACATGTATGCAATTGATCGGCGATGCAACCAGCCCAAATGCTTAGAATTGGTGTGCCAAAACCGCAGCAATGCGCAAGTCGAAGCAAAATCTATAGCCCCCAGGAAGAAGAAGAAAAAAAAGAAAAGGTAAGAAGAAAGAGAGTCGGTTCCTTTTGTTCTATATGGAAGAAAATGAAGCCCAAAACATTGCAATCTAGATTTGCCCTTTGAAAAAAAAAAAAAAAAAAAAAAAAAAAAAAAAAAAACGCCTCGCTTAAATAAATGCCAAATGAATGTCCCCTCCAAAAATGTCGATATTCATTTCCCCAAAGCCGCTCTCTCTCTCTCTCGTATCCAACCTTGTATCCCCCGTATGAGAGCAGAAATTGGATCTATTTCGCCCCCCCCCTAAATCATCAGCAGCGTCGCCGCCAGAAACGCAATCAGCGCCCCCGTCCCAAACTCGCGCGTCTGGTTCGTCCCGTCGGCCGAGGAATCGCTCGCGCTGTCCGCCGTGGCGTTCGTCCTCCCGCTCGCCTGGCTGACGCCGTTGCTGTCGTCCGCCGCCTTGACCGTGGACCCCTTGTCCCAGAAGTCGACGAGGACAAAGGTCGGGCGGTGGTTCCACTGATCGGTGCACTGCTGGATGTGCTGGCCCAGGTTGCCCGTGGCGGAGGTGTCTGCGCTGTTGACGAGGGCGATGTTGTCCGTGTCGGGGATGTTGATGCCCGTCGTGATCTCTTCGTCCTTGAAGTGGTTGACGAGCCCCATGAAGCCCTTGGAGAAGGCATTGGCGGCGGTGCCCGCGTCCGAGGGCCGGTCGACGGTGCAGTTGAAGCCGTCGAGGGAGAGGACGGTGAAGGGCGTCTCGAAGACGTAGTCGAACTCGGGGAGGAGGTACGGCGCCGACGAGGAGGCCTTGATGTTGGTGACAAAGGACACGACGCGGGTCTTGTTGGCGATCATGGCCGCCAGGCTGGGCCATGCCGTGGCGCTGGGGGGAACGTAGCCGAACTTGCTGAGGCCGGCCTGCTGGTACGCGGCGGCGAACTGCGAGACGTCGGCGTCGTCCGAGTTGACGAGCAGGATGGTGACGACGTCCGACGGGTGGCCGACGACCCAGTCGTTGATGAGCGCCAGCCAGCTCTCCAGGGGGCCCGCGTCGAGCAGGCCGCACGAGGTGTGGCACAGCCGCAGCGTGCCGTTCTCGCTGTGCACCTGCGCCTGCAGCAGCCGCAGGCCGGCGTCGAGGGCGAGCGTGGCGTTGAAGAACTGGTTGCCGGCGATGGAGTTGCCCGTGCTGGCGTCGCGCAGAAAGGCGCTGTCGTGGGCGCCCATGTGCGTGATGTTGTTGTAGTGGCGGTCGCACAGCACGGGCGAGTTGTTGCAGACCTGGGACGACGACGACGAGTTTGACGATGACGACGACGAGGCCTGGGATGGCGAAGATGCCGATGATGAGACGGAGCTGGAGGAGGAGGCGGCGGCGGCCGGCGAGGCTTGCTGGGGGATGGCCGTGACGCCGGCGATGCCGAGCAGGGCGCCGGTCAGGACGCCGGAGAGTGAGAAGCGCATCTTTCCTTTTGATGTTTTGATTTTTTGCCTTGTCCGGTCTTGGATGAGATGAGTGTTTGATAAGGCGTCGGACCCCTAGGTTGCCCCCCCCCCCCTTGTCAGCTATCCAGATGCTCATGTGTAAAGGTGGTGAGGATGAGGTCGCTTAGATGGGATCCATGTACTTACGCTGGTTTCGATGAAGAATTGGCGATGTATGGGGTAGAAATATAAAAAGGGGGGAGAATGGAATATGAGTTGGTATATATGTATCCTTGTGAGGTTATGAAAGTGAAGATGTACAGGATGTTGATATCCAAGAGCGAGAGACACGAATGGGACGAGCAGACGAAAAGGGAAATACAGCTGGATGAAGAGGGTTAATCCATGAAACACTAGTAAAGCATTTATGAAGAAACGAAAGAAGTAGAAAAATAACGATCCAGACCCCAGAGAAACCCCAAGGGCTAAAACCAGGAAAAGAAGAAGAGATGGAAGTAAAACAGATGATCCAAAGAGAGTGTGGAAAGTGTATTGTATGAGAGAAAAGACTCAGCGTCCGTTCGTTTGACGCTTAGACGACCCCCTATCGGAGCCAACAAGCGAAACAGACACTGACAATCTTTCTTTTTTTTCTCTCTAACAGCGGATCCCCTGCCGTTTCTTCCTCGGAAGTTTTGGCAGTTCTTTTGTGTCCGGGAGCTGGAGAACTGCGCCTCGAGACGTCAGCAGTGGAGAACGCGCTGAAACTGCGAGGACGGGGAGCCCCTTGAAACTAGAAGAGCGGCATTTGCAGATCGGAGGCTCTGCTTTGGTGGTACAGTATTAATTCGCAGTTGACCTGAATGTACAGTAGTTGACTGCAACTGATTCAAGATGTTGATAACTTGAAGATAAGGGTGGGTGGGATTCGATGAGAAAGCAGGCAGCGATATAGATTCCTGACGTTCTCTATACTATACCGTTGTCTCTTCCGTAATACTTACATCTCCAAGCCCAGACAACAGAAACAACCACGGCAATTGGCCCCCCCCCCCCTTCTTCACATGCACTGTACCTTGCAAAGAAACCATTTCCCATACATACATACATACTGTACTATACACGCAAAATACGAAACATCAGTGTGACGAGACGAGGCTGTGTTAGTTGGGGAATCCGATTTTCTACTGCACAGTAAGAATGAAACAAGAGCGCAGACCTCGATGGTAGTTCGTTGGTAGATTTGCTATTTATATCCCATCCCACATGCAGACAGAACAACCCGCGCCACTAGTTCTCTTCGGGGAGCGTTCAATGACAATGACAACTTCTAGGTACTTGTAGTAATATCGTGCTGCTTCTTTTGTCGATGGAAGATAACAAGCTATGTAGCTTGTAATGAGCTTTTTGACTTTTGCTATTATACGATATGAATGCCGCTTATCCCATGAACTCTTCGCCAATCTCGTATTTGACAGCACGGCGACACAAATACCCCATCTGGAACTCCAAGCCTCTCTGCAAGATCCGGAGAAATCACCATACCCATCTCACAAACTGCCAACGACTTATACGAGCACCTCTTCTCGCATCTCATCGCCATCAACTCATCTCAGCCACGCCTTGTATCCATAACACATCACACATCACACCATCCAGGCATATCGAGGTACTCCCTAACAAGGCAAAGACATACGTAACCCTCCGTGATATCCATCCATCAATCTTCATCCATCCATTCATCACCCCATCTATCCACGCCCTCATGCAAGCCACACCAAACTAAGACAAAAAGAACCTAAGCCATCATCAACATCAAAAGACAACAACACCCCATCATTACAAAGAACAAACAAGACACTGCCTCAGTATGTATAGTATCTACCGAACCATTTCAACTCACCGTCCCACTCAAAAAAAAAGGCCGCGCGGTCAGTGGAGTCTTCCCGCTTCCCTTCTTTGCCCGCCCGTTCCATCAGCTACTAGGCATTCACACAACCGCTCAGCCTCAGAACCCCCCCCTAATCCAAGCCTCTTGTACCGGCGCCGCAGTGGGATGGACTGAAATTGCGGACTTGAATACAAACGTACTCGCTACTTCGGTCCTGGTCATACCAAGAAAAGAAGTCATGATTCTCCAAGTGATTCCTCTTCGAATGGGTGTCAATATGGGGAATCGTGTACCCCAGCTCCAAGACTTTTGTCCGCCAAACTTGCATCTTCGTCACGCCTTAGGCCCTTACTTGATACAACACAGCCACACGTACCTCAAATCATTCGAATTGTTATTACACGATTTCAGCTATACCCTCATAACAATCGAGGCTTTGCGGTTCCAGTTTGATACGGTTAATTCACAAGCTCCCGTCCTGCAAGCTGGTATCATTCCATCCCATCGCCCATCTTCCCCGTGACTTCATTCATTCTCCTCCACATGCACGAGACTACCTACCAGTCCGTCCGAACCATCATCATTCAGGATCGCCAATCTCCTCCACCTCAGTCAGCCTGGCCTCCTCCCTCTCCGCAGCTGCCGCGGCCTCCATCTCCTTCAGCTGCTTCTGCCCCTCCTCCGTCGTCGCATCAATCAGCTGTTCTTCGAGACTGAGAATGTTTGCCTACAAGAGACCAGACGTAAGCTTGGTATTCACACAAAGGAGGACATCCCGTCTGCAACAAGTCATAGAGTGGGCTCGACTTACCTCGCCAAACTTGGCAACAAGCTCCTCCGCCTCCTCCACCTTCATCTTCCCCAGCACCTTGTTGACCTCGTCCAGACTTCCAGACTCGAGCGCATCCTTCATCTCGGGATCAAAGCTGTCGTAGATTTTCCGGGCCGCCATGACATCCGGATCGTCGCTGTCGGCAGGGGGGATGGAGATTTGGATCGTGGTGCCAGGCTCCATAGCATGCAGCTGGATCTGCTCCACGCCCTCGGCCGGCTCCTTGGCCCGCTCGGCGATGATCTCGAGCGACCGGTTCTTGATCCTCATGTATGTGTCTTGCACGTCCTTGTAGAAGACGTCCTGTGCCTGGTGGCCCTTGGTCGTGATTCGCTTGAAGAAGAGCGCGACGCCATCCTTGCCCAAGGCACGGCAGTACTGCAGCAAGAGCGCTTGGTGGACGTATTGCCGCGCCAAGTCATCCTTCCGCTCCAAGGCGGCATCGAACGCGAGCACGAGCAGCCCGTCCGTCTCTCGCTCCGTCAAGATCTCCGGATTCTGGGCAAGGAACTTGAGACTGGCCGAGTAGTCGTTCATCGGAATCTTGGCAAACTCCTTGGCCTTTGGCGACGCCTCCACCTCGTCGTCCTCGTCCACCGCGACCGTGCCGGATGCTGATGATGACGATGCTGCCGGTGCAGATGTGGAAAAGTTGGGGTTCAGCAGCTCCACCTTGGTCTCCTCCTCCTCCTTCTTCTTCTCCGACGGTCCGGACTTGTTGACGTACGAGCTGTTGAACCCGTCGTGGATGCTGTCACTCGTGATTTTCTTGCCTTCCTCCTTCTCAAGGTTCTCCAGCTCCTTTGCCTGCTCAGCCTGCAGCTCCTTGATCTTATCGATGTGCACCTGAAGCTCCTCCATCATCGCCTTGTACCGATCATCAGGCTTCTTCTCATCGAGCGTCTTGTTCACCTGGTCCAGCAGCTGCATCAGCATCTTCGAGTATGTGGGCAGCGGCTGGTCGTCGTTAAAGACGCCCTCTGGGCGCGGCGGCGGCTGGTCATCTTGAGGGTTTCCGGCAGTAGAGATGACCGCCTTGAAGGCGATCTCGGCCTGGTTTCCCGTCTCGGCCTCGGCGGCGCCGGCCTTGAGCGAGTCGAGCAGAGCCGTTATGCGGCCCAGCAGGGTGCTGTTGATGATGCGCTCATACTTGAGCGCCGCGATGCGGTTCTTGCGCTGCTGGCGCTCGAGATGGATCTGGTTCTGCTTCGCGCGGATAAACGACCGCTTGTCGACGTTGGGGTGCACTTCAATGTCGGAGTCGTCGCTGACCTCGATCGCGTCCTAGTTGTTCCACCTCGCGGTCAGTGAACCTGCACGATTCAGGGGGGAGGGAACAGACTGCATCCATCCATAGCCGGGGTGCGTACAAATCGGCTGTAGTCGATCGGCATGGCGGGCAGCTGGGGGAGCTTCCAGGAGCTCAGCTATGGCAGTCAGTAGAGCGGATAGGACAATGCGAATACGAAAAGGTGTTCGTCGGAGTGGTCGTAGTGTCGTCGTCTTCTGCTGCAAGTGGACGGAAATGTGAGCTTGAAGGAGAGAATGAGAAGCTTCCAAGCTTGACATCACCAGACCAATACCTAACTGTTCCACGGATTCGGGGTGGGGCCAGGCCTTGTCGATAGTACTATGGAAGTCCGCCGAAGCTTTGGCGGGGCAATTCAGTTCAAGGTACGTAGCACGAGTAGCTTACCTTATGCAGCATACTAGACTACTAGGTAAGGTAGGTATCAACATCAACATCCGTCCTCGCATTTGTCACAATCAGGCGAACCTCCCAGCTCCCTTTGATTTGTATTGGGCAGGCGTCTTCTTGATCTGATATCTCTTTTATTTCCAGTTACTCATACAAGACACACGTCGCGCCGTCGCTCATTCCACTCCCTTGTTCTAAGCTGATTGGGTACTTACTCTACATGCCAAAAGGGGCAGCATTCAGACTCGGTTTTTGGTGTTGAAGAAAACAGAAACAAAAGGAAAAGCGAGCAAAAGTAGAATGCAATCAATACCCGATCGCGCCCAGAAAGAGTCAACATATAGTCATTGTTTCCTTTTCTGCTGAAGGTTTTTCGGACCGGAAACCCTCCCCCCTTAAACCGGGGTTTTCTTCCTCGAAAACCTCGAGAAACCAGACGCCAATTTCCCCCTTTCCCTCGTTCAAGCCATAGTCTTCATAAAGTCTTCCAAGTCAAAGCTCTCCTCGTACTGCTTGTTATCCCACAACTCGCCCAGGTCGTCCAGCCATGCCTTCTTGCTCGGCTGCCGCAGTACGTCTCCTGTTTCGAGGTCAACCATATCCTCCTCCCTCCCGTCGATGCCGTTTTGCGGCTTGTCAGATATGAGGCTCGGTCCCGAGTCGCCCAAGTTGAACAGGTCGAGGATTTGGTCGGTATCCATTGTCGCCAGACCTGCGTTTTGCTGGTTGACTACCGTTGACGCGACATCGATCTTGAACCGCTGAAGGCTGAGAATCTTCTCCTCCAACGTGCCGCGAGTGATGAGACGGTAGACGTTGACCACCTTCTTCTGGCCGATTCGGTGAGCGCGGTCCATGGCCTGCAGGTCCTTTTGCGGATTCCAATCATGCTCTACAAAGATGACGGTATCGGCACCCGTAAGATTCAAGCCAAGACCGCCAACGCTGGTCGTCAACAAGAGCACGTCGTACGAGGGGTCGCTGTTGAACTTGTTGACAATGTCCTGTCGCTTGTTCGCTTCCACCGAACCGTCGAGCCTAAGGTAGGAGACAGACGGCAACATTTCCCTTAGCACCTTGTTCTGCACCATGTCCAGCATTTCCTTCATCTGGCAAAAGATCAGGGCACGATGCGGCTTGATTGGCTGGTAGAGCGGGTCGTTGGAGTCGTCCTTGTCGTCGCCGATGCCGCAGTCAATCAGGAGGTCCTTGAGGGCAGTGAGCTTGGGAGCGTGCACAGGATCCTCAATGCTCGTCCCTTGCTTCTGGAGAATCTTCTGCGTCTCGTTGTAGACGTCGCTTCCCTGCTTCATAACCATGGCGGGCGAGTTGCACAGCTTTCGCATGTATTGCAGCGCCTGGAAGATGTGCTGCTTGGCCTCCTTGTCATCCCTGCCAGCTTCAGCCTGTATCTTCTTGCCTTGCTTCTTGGTAAAGTCCTCAAACAGCTTCTTCTGTAGGTCGCTGAGGTCGCAGTAGTAGTTTTGCAGAATCTTGGGCGGCAGATCGTTGAGGACTTCTTCCTTGAGACGGCGGAGCAAGAATGGGAGGACCTGTTTGTGAAGGGCTTCGATCGCCAGGGCTCCGGCCTCCTGCTCTTTTGACGATGCCTTGCTGTATCGGCTGGCCGCGATGGGCTTTGCAAATCGGTCCAGGAACACCTTCTCGGCTCCGAGGAACCCGGGCATGAGGAAGTCGAATAAAGACCAGAGCTCCAACACATTGTTCTGGATCGGCGTACCCGTGAGGATAAGTCGGTGGTTGCTTGACAGCCTCTTCACGGCCTGGGTAATCTTGGCCTTGGGATTCTTGATCAAGTGACCCTCGTCCAGCACAACGTAGTTCCAGTTGTGTTTCTCGAGGACATCCGAGTCGTTCCTCGTCACGTCATACGATGTAATCACGATGTCGGTATCGCCGAGTTTGTCCTTCATGGCTTTGCGCTCAGCTGGCGGCCCAACGTAGGCAGTGACGCTGAGGAAAGGAGCATAGGTCTTGATCTCCTGTTGCCAGTGTCCCGACAGTGTCGGCGGGCATACAATCAGAGACGGTAGCCGTCTCACGTCGGGAGCCTGCGTCTTGGCGAATTCTTCTTGTCGTTGGTGGTGATCACTGGCGACGATGCAGATGGTCTGTAGCGTCTTTCCGAGCCCCATGTCGTCGCAGAGAATGCCGTGGAGGTGATACTTGTTGAGGAAGTGAAGCCAGTTGACGCCTTCTTGCTGGTATGATCGAAGTTCCGCCTTGATTGCCACGGGGATCTGGAACGGTTCAACCTTCTTCGGATCGAGGAGCTGAGCAATAAACGTCCGTTCACGGTCCCGTCCCTTCAGCAGCTCCTCAGACAGGCCAGGTGGGTCGGGAATGCCGGCCTCCAGAGGCACCAGCTTGACAAGCGTGGCGAAAGACGTGGTAGCGATGAGCCGAATTTCGTTGTCAGAATCGCTCATCCGGCCGAGGACGGGCACAATCAGGAAGATGACGTATGGAAGGATCGCGTCGCCCATGACGGCAATGAGATGGTAGATGGCCTCGATGACTCCCTGGCGGACCTTGAGGTCAAGCGGGTTGGTGATTGACGGTAGGACCTTTTCTACCAGCGCCGTCATTCCCTCCACCGTGATGACGCTGCAGATGGTAGCCAGGCACTTGGCGGCCATGTAGCGGAAAACAGAGAGGTCGGAATGCAGAGCCTTGATGACGAGAGGCATCATCTCCATGATGAACGGGTGAAGGCTTCTGTGCAGGGTGGGCGTCATTGTCCGAATGAGTGACATGGCATCGACAATCTCCTGGCCAAACGTCTGCTCGGGGTCCCGAGCTTCCGCGGGCAGGTCCCCTGTGAAGGCCTTGACGAGGGCATCCCGCATGAAGCCTTGCAAGCTTGGCACGGCATCGAACAAGGCCTCGCCATAAGTCTTGGACAAAATCTCCAGGGCTTCCTTGGCTCCCCTGCGAGTGATTCGGGCAGCCTTGGCTTCCCTTGCCCACTTGGCGGCGTCTGGATGGTCGACACGGTCCTCCTCCTTCTGCATGGAGAGAATGCAGTTGGTCTTGCTGGCATGGACGGGGAACTCGGGAGTCTCTGCCACCTCGACGCAGGAAAACTTGACCAGATTGGCAACCACCTTTTCTGCGGGATTACGCCTTCCCTTCTCCGTGAATAGCTGCACGAGTTTTGCAATAGTTTCCGCCGAGCGGCTCTGCAGCTGATGGTTTTCTTCCGTCTTGATAGAATCCATGATGCTCTTGATGAGGGGGCTGGGCTTCTTCGGCAACAGCTTCATGGCGACCATGGCACAAGCAGCGCCTGCCTTGATCCTGACGTCGCGGGCCTCCTTGAATGCCTTGGCCTCCCGGATAGCCGATAATGTATCTTCGCGGGCCTCATCCAGCTGCTGGCCAGCGATCAGCTTTTGACCCGGAGGCATAATCTTGCGCAACCTTTCAAAATCCTCGCCCACACACTTTTCAGCGGTGGCAATAGAGAAGGCACTGGGGCCAGCTTCGGCCTCGCCCTGAACCACGACAGGCAGGGTAGGCAACTTGCTGTGAGAGACCTTCCCATGGTCTCGGAACAGGTGAAGCAATTGCTGGCACTGACTTCTGGCTCTTTGGACAAACGTTACCAGGTCCCTGTAAGCCGAAGGCCGCTCTGACTCTACAATCCGCTGCAAGTGCTCTAGGTAGCGGGCGGGATCCTCGGCGTTTTGGCAGTTCCTCGCAAACTCGTCGATGACAAGACAGGCGGTCAGCTGCGTGGAGGAGAAAGCGGAGGTAAGGCCGGGAACGAGTAGGGCATCGTAGTCATCGAGGTTCGCTGAAGGCACCAAGGACATGACGAGCCCCATGGCCTTGGCAGCCGAGACTCGTGACCGAATCAAAATGTCTAGGCCAACTAGATCAACATCGCCTTGCATCATGTGGCCGTCCACGTCGTGCGTCAGGTTGGCCGGGGTGACTTCCTCGACCTTGGTAGACTTTCGACGGCGCTTCACCGGCCTCTCAGCGCCCTCGGGCGAGGAAAGGCGCCTACCGGACGGTACTGGGCCTGGAGCCGAGTAGGTGCCTCCGGACGGCTTCTGGAAAAGGCCGGCGTGCATGGGGATTGGGTGCCGCGACACGCCAATTGGGTGCAAAGTCAGTTTCATCAATGGATCGATGTGAGGAGCAAACTCGTCGGCCAGAATGGCGGGATTCTTTGCCAATGAGCGGACCAAGGCAGCCCAGAGCTCCAAGGACATTTCAAGCGTTTCCTTATCCCGTTCGACAAGGATGTTCTGGAAGATGAGGCGAAGAATCCTGCCGTTGAGCCAGCCCTGAGACGTCTCATCACCAAGGTTCGCGAAAGTCAAGAGAGCTTTCAGCACAGCAAGGCGAACAGAAGTAATGGTGTGTCGCAAGAACGGATAGAGGCGGGGAACCAGTAGAGTGAAGGATCGCTCTTCGTCTTCGGCAGCAGACGCCTTCATTGATTCGAGAACCTGGGGGAAACCGCAGAGCGTAGCGAGAAGGTCCATGATACGGCCTGTGCTGGCGCTCAAGTCATCACCCAGGTTGGACAAGCTCTCCCATACGATATTGGTGAGGCCATCGAGGGCTTGCGGCCGCATCGTGACGAATTCTTGAGCCATTGGTATCAGAGTGGCCGCACTGACAGAGCGAACGTCATCGTCACGGTCTGCCAGGCCCTTCATTACCGCCTTGATGACGCCATCAATCATGTCTCCATCTTGAAGCAACAGGTCCTTTCTGACCGCAACAACGTATCTCAGCCCGATCATGCCACCATGGCAGACGGCCCAAATCGGTTGGTCAAGCTTGAACTCTTCATGCATGACCATTCGGTACAGGACTCTGTAAATGTCGTAGACGGAGCTAGGGGGCACATGCTTGAGAACTGCACCAAGAGTCTGGCCAATCGTCTCTCTGATCGGCGCGACGGACGTGTCAGAGCTGTAGTCGGTGAAGCGGTCCAGCATCAGGACGCAGCAGAGTCTGCAGGCAACATCGTTGAGCCATACGCGATTCAACTCATTGTTTTCCTCGACTGATTTGCCTCGAACTCTGCCGGCGCCACCGCCATGGATTCGGAGGACCTCTCGCAGTCCCATGGCAGCTCCGTGTCGCGTCTCCCATGCGGAATCGAAGAGATCGACCTTGAGGAAATCGCAGAGTCGCTCAAAAGGCCACTCCGCGCCTTCCATGGATTCCTCAGCTTCAAGCTCGGAGCCAATCGGCATGACCTGCCCTTTAAACTCGCTGACAACTTTCGCGTCTTCGTCAATGTCGGCGGGACGGTCGAGGTTGAAGTAATCGTTCACTTTTCCATTCTTCTTGGAGTCATGCTCCATCGGAGAGTCGTCGCCGAAGCCTTCGGATCCAGCAGTCGTCGTCCGTCGCAATGAAAGATCTCCAAAGCCGCCTTTTCCCTGGGCCTTCATCGCTTCCTTCTTGCGTTTCCGCTTCAGAACGTTGAGTTGCCTCGAGCTCAGCTGAGACTCTTCTGTCGGTTGACCCTGGGACTGCGTGCCCTCGGATTTGATCATGCCGCCGCCATTAGGCGCATCAAGGGGTGTCTTCGGAACTCCATCCCCCACGATAATTTCTTCATCCTCAAATCTTCTCCCGAGTAAGCCCAGCCGACCAAGTAGTGTCTTCTTCTGGTATGCTAGGCGGGCTTGGGGGTCGAGGGAGGCAAGATTGTACTCGATGCCACCACCCCGTAGAAGCGGTCGTCCAAACTTGAGAATGGTGTCGACATCGAGCGTCTCGAACCTGAAGACGTCGTCATCGGAAAGGATGGAGGCCGCCCTATTATCCTCTTCCTTCTTGATTGCACCGTTTTCGGATGAGGCCTCTTCCTTTTTGGGCTCAGTCGGCGCGTCTCCCGCGTTGGGATCATAGAGAGGAGCATTTTCTAAGATTTTACCAATGGCTCTGGCTGCCGTCTGTCTCGTCTCCCAGTCTTTGAAGCGGAGATACGGGATGACCCGTGAGAGGAGATTGAACAGCTCTTCGGGGTGTTGCTTTTGCCAGTCTGCAAGCTGATTGACTGCTGTATCCCGAATGAGCCTTGTGCTCCCCGTCTCGAGGATGCTAGAAGAAATGGTTAGCTACAAGGGGATGCGAAACTTGTGATATAGGGAGTCTTCAAAGTCTCAATAACTAGAGAACAAGAAGAGCGGGAGTACATACGTAACTAATCGTTCAAGTCTGCCACTACAGTTAGCTGCTGGTCATGTCGCCAGAGAGGGTGGGTGAAGGAGGGCATACCTAGAAGCCATGGCGTCGTCGTGTAATATTAAAGGAGGATGTAAAAGGTAGTTTGGGGCTCATGGCATAATCAGTTGGAGGCTCTGCGGATTTGGTTAGTGCATACTTAAGACGATGTTTCGGTTTCGGAGTGAGATGAGATGAGTGAGCAGGCAAGAGTGAAGCTCTGGCAGAGCGTGCAGGATCCGAGGTCTGCGGAAGGCTGAGATAAGAGTACAGCTGGCTGCCAGTCCAGGTGGTCTGCTCCAAAGGATTCGCAGAGCATCACGCGCACGTGGTGAGTATGCTGTCGCCAGAGATTGTGTGCATCGATGCTGGGAGAGGGAAGAGTGAAGGGAGTGGAAGCAGCGTTCATCAACTGCAGGACCGTGACAGGGCACCAGACTTCATAGAGATGCTGTTGAGGCCCATGCAGCTGGATGCACGCCACAGATGTGTCCGATTATGGTGTGATATGGGAATGAAGCCGGGCTGGAGAGGTGGAATAAGGAACGGGTGTGCATCGAGAGAAAAATGGCAGACGAAGTGCAATGGAAGGCATGCTCATCATGAAAGTTGACGATGATGCATGCATGAAGACGATAAGATAAGACGGGTGCATGTACCGGGTACATCGGGATGTGCTAGGGCGACAGGGATGGTGAAGTGCGGTGGAAATGGCGTAATCAGACCAACAAGGTACCTGATCTCATCAAACCACCAGAGAAGACGGAAGAAAGGTTGATGTACTTGCCTGTGAGTGACAGCGCCGAGGTGCTCAGTGAGAGAGTCTTGACGATGCAGCGAGATGCACCGAAAGGACAGCAGCGCAGCCAAACAGCTTGACGTGGCCGACAAGAGTGACTAGAAGAGCGACGCGATGCGACTGCGATGCGATCGTTGGCAATGTCGCGGCCTCAGCTGGGATGTGCCGAAGCTGGCGTGGGTGCCTGTCAGTTCAGGTACTGCAAGAGCTCAGAGGTGGTGGTTCGTGCGGCTTCCAATGAGCGCATGCGCTGCTCAACTGGATTCGGGGTGGGATCCGCTGGATGTGGCAGAGCTACGCCCAATGACGGCGCGGGAAAGCACAGGCAGAGCGCGGATGGCGGTACCTGGAAAGACGCAGCCGGGGGTGTGAGGCACAAGGTACCTTACCTGCTGGCACCTGGTCTGTACCTCGAGGCGACTCAAGGTAAAATGCAGCGGCCGTGCAATCAAGCAATGACCAAAGGGCAGAGCACCAGGAATGGACGGATCAGTGACGAGTTGACGTGAGTTGATCAGTCAGCGCGTGCAGGGCAAAAGGCAATGTCGGTTGGGATGCCTTTGGTTGTTCACAGCTGGTATCAGCGGTGGTGAGCGGTGGCAGCAGAGCCCGAGCAACGCTGACACGTAGCTGGAGGTAGCAATGCAGCGCTGGCCAGTGGCGCCCGTCTGCCTGCGCTGCGGTTCGGTTTGTGCTCGGGCGAGGGCGCGGGTTTGCTGGATGCGACTATGGTCGGGCAGGGCTGGACGGGGAGAATTGAGTGGAGGGCAGGCCGGGCTTTCTATATGTCTATGCCTGTATTTTTATACACGCTGCGCCGTCCCAGCGACCAACGGCGCCTCGCTTAATGTCCCTAATGCTTCGCTAGCGCGCCCCGAGCGGGGCCCTCGTCCCCCATTTTCCAGAGCTGGAGCCCATCGATCACTGGCTGGATCCAGGCACGAGTCCCGTGTACTTGCGCTTGCTGCTGCATCTATCGTGACGGAACGGTAGAGTGTACCTTTTCCGAGCCGTGAGAGCTGTCACTCGTGAGCTCTTTGCCTTGCAATCCATGTTTTCGAGAATAATAACGCGCTGCATCTTATTTTGTCTGTTTCTCCTGCAACTTGCGCTGTGCAATTAGCCGCGGCTCCTACGGAGCAAACGAGGGCCTGCGTTGCTTGGCCCGTCAAGTCGACAAGTACAGGTACCAATCTGGCTGTGTGGAAGTGCATCTCGAGATGCGGCAGTATGCCGGTTGAAACTGCTGCTGCTGCCCATTGGAGGCCAGAGAAGAACTCGAGTCCAGCCCAGCAGCTTTCAGGCAGCACGCCACGCTTCTTACGCCTTCGAAATCAAACCATCCTGGCAGGGCGCGTCAGAATCTCGATGCAGCCACTGTGCTGCAACGTGCTGATTGTGACGCAGCCACCTGCTATCGACGCATCAGCCGCCACTGTAAGTGACAGTTGCGCTATGGGGACGGCGCACTTCGGTCGACCAGGACGTAGATTTGTCGCCGAGACATGCCTGCAGTTCTTGACAGGCACTGCACATGTAGACAGTGATGATGAGTACTAATTGGTGACGTCCACTATGGCAGCAATCTGTGGAAGCTGGCATGGATGCGACGACGAAGAGGGAGTCTTGCGGTGTTATCGTGAGCGCAGCAAACAGGCCAGATGCTGACCCCGGCAAATGTCGGATCCTTCACCTACCTTACATACTTGCGTCTTCCAAGCTTCCTTTTGTTCCTTCTCCCTTCCATACAAAGTACACGCATAGCTACTACTAACCTAACACTAAAGCTGTGTTGGCTGCGACGCGCTCGGCACGTTAACAGGTCCGCGGGTACGATGAAGAGTCATCGGCTTCCGGCTTCAGGCAACAACCAGGGAGACGGCTCCCAAGTCGTTTGTTTGCCTTCGGCGAGGGCAGCAAGCTAGGCAAAGATTGTTACTGTCCCCCGAGTGTCATGATCCTCCAACGTAGCACAGTATGATAATAATCCTCTCAAACGCGCCGCCCCTGACATGCCATGTCGCAAAATTTTTCTCCGCCTGGCTGGCCGTTCGAGACAAAAGAAATGGCCCGGGTTGGTCGGTGCAGGCCAGATCTGGCTTGTCCAGATCGACCGACCCGTTTGGCCGTAATCTAAAATTGCCGTGAGACGCTATTTGTCCCTGTTGCGCAGCAGTGGTTGGTCCGACACACGCCAGCGATCCCCAGCTTGTTTGACTCGCGGAGACAGTTTTCTGCACTTTGACCCGCCCATGACGATCCGTTATGCACGATTGACCGTCGTGGCCTGTCCCGCGCTTTTGGCGTCGCTTGTGATGGTATCGTGAAGACGACAATGCGGAAATGAAGGAGGGACGGAGCAGCAAGCGGTTGAGCCTTTCGCAGATTGCTACACAGTTTGTTGCCGTGTACTATGTCAGTCGGCGTCAGTATCATCGGATCCGAATGCTATGTACGTGGGTGCCCTGTGCCAGCTGTGGGCTTACAAGGGTAGCTCTCGCACTGCAATGTTGCTTTTCAAGACCACGGCTGTCTTCAGGCTGTTATGTGATGCATCTAGCTGTCATTTTTTTTATTGACCTGCACCCTTCGGGCAGGGACTAGGTATGGAACATGAGACCGAGTTAAAATCTGCCAGGTGAACTATTAAGCTTTGTGACGACGTTGATGATCTCTACATCACCTTGGCCTAGGCATTTAATGGGTGTCTCCCAGCGAACCATGCACCTCCCCAGGACAGAGCCATCTCAATTATAATCTAGCCACAGTCCACCATGCTCCAACATACCATGCCGCTATAAACATCTACTTAGAGAGAGCCAAAAAGCAAAGAAGAGAGGCCCCTCTCAACATTTCCCACGATACATCAACGACTTATAGGGTAGGCACATGCCCGAGCAGACGCTAAAGTACAGGTACCATCGACACCTGATATTTGAGGCGCTAATCTAAGATGGGCTGGTGCAACGCGAACTCCAGCAAGTCTCTGCGTTAAGGTAATCGCGGGCCAGACAAAGACGCGTCGCATCGCATATCAGAACTTGTGCCCTCTGCTTAACTTGCGCAACTTGTGGTAGCAAAGTCCCAGTCTGCAGCTCTCTGGCCTCTCGGATGTCGCGCATCGGCGCCCGCGCTGCCGACCATGTATATCAAGCAAATCATCATCCAGGGCTTCAAAAGGTGCCGCATCGCAACCCCGCCATTGTTTTGAGAGAGAGAGAGAGAGGGAGAGAGAGAGAAGCTTGTGTGCTGACTGTCCGCGAACAGCTACAAGGACCAGACGGTCATTGAGCCCTTCTCCCCCAAGACCAACGTCATCGTCGGCCGCAATGGATCCGGAAAGAGTAACTTCTTCGCGGCGATGCGCTTCGTCCTCAGCGACGCATACACGCAGATGAGCCGTGAAGAGCGCCAGGGTCTCCTCCACGAAGGCTCGGGCTCAGCCGTCATGTCGGCCTATGTCGAGATTATCTTTGACAACAGCGACGACCGATTCCCGACCGGAGGTAAAGAAGTCGTGCTGCGACGCACAATCGGCCTGAAGAAGGACGAGTACTCCGTCGACCGCAAGGTTGTGACCAAGACAGACGTCACAAACCTGCTGGAGGCGGCAGGCTTCTCACGCTCTAACCCGTACTATATCGTTCCCCAGGGCCGTGTCACCGCTTTGACAAACATGAAGGAGTCTGAGCGGCTAAACCTGCTCAAGGAAGTTGCGGGTACGCAAGTCTACGAAGCCCGCCGCGCCGAATCCCTCAAGATCATGACGGAGACGAACAACAAGCGAGAAAAAATCGACGAACTTCTCGAGTATATCAAGGAGAGACTGGCAGAGCTTGAAGAGGAAAAGGAAGAGCTGCGGGGCTTCCAGGAGAAGGACCGAGAGAGGAGATGTCTGGAATACGCATACCACCACCGAGAGCAGACCACGGTTCAGGCGGCCCTCGAAGAAATCGACAATGCCAGGCAAGATGGCTTGGAAAGCACAGACTCGAGCCGCGCGCAGTTCCTAGCGGGCGAAAAGGCAATCTCCAAGATTGACGCCGAAATCCACAAGCTGCAGAGGGAGCTGGAGCTTCTGCAAATTGATCGACGCCAGCAGGAAGAGGATAGACGTGACGGTGCAAAGCTGCTGGCCAAGGTGGAGCTCAAGGTGAAGAACCTGAGGGAGGGACAGTCTGCACTGGAACAAGCCCGAGCGCAACATGCCTCTGAACTCGCCTCCGTGCAGAAAGAAATCAAGGCCAAGGAAAAAGAGCTAGCTCAGCTCCTCCCCGAATACAACCAGGCGAAGAAGCAGGAAGATGAGGCCAGAAGGCAGCTAGATGCTGTCGAGGCGTCGCGATCACGCCTCTTTGCAAAGCAGAGCCGCGGCTCCAGGTTTAAGAACAAGGCCGAGCGCGATGCCTGGCTCAGGCAAGAAATCCAGGAACTCAACCTGACCATTAGCACACAGAAAGCGAACAAGCTGGATGCTGATGAGGAGGTTGCCAGGATCCAGAGCGCAATCGAGCAGGGCGAGAGAGAGATTGCAGAACTGCGCTCGCGGTTGGCCAACTGGAGTGGCGACAGGGGCGAGGTCGTGGACGAAGCCGCTCGGGCACGAGCGACGCTGGACAAGTTGAATGACGAACGGAAGCTGATACGCCGAGAGGACGACAAACTGAACTCTGTCATCTCCAACGCACGGCAGGAGAAAGAGCAGGCTGAGCGAGAATTGGCCCAGGCAGTGGATGGGGCCACTGCCCGCGGTTTGGCCACCATCCGCCGGCTGAAGCAGGAACAGGATATCCCCGGTGCCTACGGAACGCTGGCAGACCTGCTGGATGTCAGCGACGCATATCGGCTGCCCGTCGAGCAGATTGCCGGTGCGAGCCTGTTCCACTATGTCGTGGACAACGCCGACACCGCCACCTATCTCGCGGACACCATGTACAAGCAGCACGGTGGCAGAGTCACGTTCATGCCACTGGCCCAGCTGCGCCCTCGCAAAGTCAACTTTCCAAACTCCAATGATGCAGTCCCCCTTCTGAACAAGATCAGGTACGACGCCAAGTTTGAGAAGGCCTTCCAGCAGGTTTTCGGAAAGGTTGTCGTGTGCCCCAACCTTGCCGTGGCTGCGCAGTATGCCAGGAGTCACGGTGTGGATGGTATCACCGCAGAAGGCGATACTACCAACAAGCGAGGTGCCATGACCGGTGGTTATATCGATCCCCGAAAATCACGCCTGGAAGCAGTACAGGCTGCCAACAAATGGAGGGAGGAGTATGAGCGGCTTACTGAACAGTCCCGCAATATTCGCAGGCAGATTGAGCTCAAAGACCAGGAAATTACCGCTGCAATGTCTGAAGTTCAGAAGCTCGAGCAGAGGCTCCGACAGGCTGAAGACGGCTTCGAGCCGCTCAAGCACGAGCTTCGAAGCAGGTCCGCCCACATCGAAAACGAGAGAAACCGTCTCGAGGCGGCTATCAGGAGGCGAGATGCAGTCGAAAAGAACATGAATGGATTCTTGGAGGAAGTTGCTGCTCACGAGGCCGAATTGGGCACCGAGTTCAAGAAGACGCTGACAGCCGCCGAGGAACGCGAGCTTGAAGCATCAAGCCGTACAGTCCAGGAACTGCAGAAACAGTGGAATGAGCTTAGCAACACCCGCAGAGGCTTGGAAAGACAGAAGCAGCTGCTGGAGATTGACCTGCGGCAGAATCTCCAAATGAAGCTGGACCAGCTCAACAGCCAGGCCTTTGAGAACTCTGCGGTTGGTGGTGCGTCCGGTGGCCTTAAGGAGGCCGAGCGAGAGTTGAAGAAGGCGCAGAAGGCTCTGAAGGCTGTCGAGGCCGACTTGAGCCAGACTGAGGCTCAGATTGACGAGCTCAACTCTCGCCTGGAGCAGCTTGAGTCTGAAAAACTCCACCGGGAACAGACCCAGCTGGAAATCTCTCACAGAATTGAGAAGCAGCAGAAGAGGATGGAGAAGACGCTGCAGCGCAAGGCTCTGTTGACCGCCCAGGCCGCGGAATGTGCGAAGAACATTCGGGAGCTGGGAGTCTTGCCCGAGGAGGCTTTTGACAAGTACGAGAATATGCAGGCCAATACGGTAAGTCGATGCATCACTCTGTCTTTAACCCCCCCCTGAGATGAATGAAAGCCAACTAACTGCTTTCTAGATTGCCTCAAAGCTGAAAAAGGTCAACGAAGCACTGAAAAAGTACAAGCACGTCAACAAAAAGGCCTTTGAGCAGTACAACAACTTCACGACGCAGCAAGAGCAGTTGATGAAGCGCCGGAAAGAGCTGGACGACTCTCAGGGATCCATCGAAGAGCTCGTGGAGCACCTCGACCGGCGGAAGGACGAGGCCATTGAGCGTACCTTCAAGCAGGTGTCCAAGGAGTTTACCACCATTTTCAGCAAGCTCGTGCCGGCCGGTCATGGTCGCCTGGTGATCCAGAGGAAAACGGATCGTCGTCAGGAAGCCGAGGATTCAGACGAAGAGGCCCGAGGCAGCGTTGAGAACTACATTGGTGTTGGCATCAGCGTCTCTTTCAACTCCAAGCATCTCGATGAGCAGCAAAAGATCCAGCAGCTCAGTGGTGGTCAAAAGAGTAAGTCCGCAGTGCATGCTGACCCCCTCAAGTCATTCCTCGATGCTAACTGCGTACTCTCTAGGTTTGTGCGCTCTCTGCCTCATCTTTGCGCTGCAGCAGACCGAAAGCAGCCCCATGGTCATCTTCGACGAGGTCGACGCCAATCTGGACGCGCAGTACCGAACCGCCGTCGCCTCGCTTCTCGAGTCCATCTCCAACGAGGCCGGCACGCAGTTCATTTGCACCACTTTCCGACCCGAGATTGTTCACATCGCAGACAAGTGCTATGGCGTGACGTTCCGCAACAAGACGAGCTCGATCAACTGCGTCAGCACGGAGGATGCTCTCAACTTTGTCGAGGGCCAGGCCAAACCAAACTAAACCGTGGCCGTTTTTTTGCTGCTGGTAACATGAACGGGGCAGTGTCACGACTTGGGCTGAGGCTGAACATAAAGGACTACACCTGAGTGGTATATGACGACTTAAAATCGGAAAGCGGACAGCGGAGTATAAAGGCGTTGGGAAACAAGCGGTCACCCGTGTGCGTTTTTCTTTCTTTTTTCTTTTAAGGAAGGCTGGTTATTGCTGTTACTTTGTATGAACCTTTGTATGCAGGGAACGATGCTGGCTAATTGGGAGACGATTTCTCTGACGAAACCAACGAGAAGTGATCGTGATATGGTAGCTTCCCTTGATGCCAGACTTTGTATAAAGATTGAGGTTGACGCTGGGGATTATATCACAGTGATTTTGGTTGTCATTGCCCGTTTGGCTCGGGATGTTTGATATCCAGTGAATACGACGCAAGGGCCTATGATGATGATAAGAGGAGAGAAATGGCCTTCAACACACAAATGGTAAACGAAAAATATTTCCGTGTCTCCCTGCAACTTCATGTACTTCACATGGTCATCAGATTACAGGCATACAACTAGAAGAAACAAGGCTTGAGTCCCTCATACACACCCAGCAGCGTTGCAAATCCTTGTATAATAACGTAAAATTATACAAATCCCTAATGTTACAAGTCCATCCCATTCATCATCTTTTTTATATATGTATATCATCATCGTACACCCAAAACCCCCCTTCATCTCCCCTCTCCCCACCCGTTTACCGATCGGCCATCATATTCCTCACCCCCTTAAAGTACTCGGGCGCAAGCTCCTTCTCCAGCTCCTCCCGCGTCAGCCACTTAAAGTCCGTGTAACCAAACGGATTGCCCTTGAGGTCCGCCTGGCCGGCCATGATGCGGCCCTTGAGGAAGAAGGTCTTGCGTCCCTTCTTCTGGACCGTTCCGTCGGCGCCGAGGACGGGCTCCTGGACGAGGTGGGCGACGGGGACGCGGCCGACGAGCCAGGTGTTCATGTTGACGCCCGCGGCTTGGTCGAGCACTCTCTTTGCGGCCTATTTTTTCGCAGTTAGCCATAGACTTCCTCGCCAACTACGTCCTCCTATGTCTTGGAAAAGAAGGAGTCGAATCAAAACGTACCTCGTGAAGGTTCTCGTCCTGCAAAACATCAGCCGGAAACCCCCACCCCTCAGCCCCCTTGACAACAAGATAAAGCGTCCTCTCCATCTGCCTATCCAACCTCCTGACATCCCCCTTGCGATCCGCCTCCGAAACCCTCTCCGCAGGCCTCTCGACGGGCACCACGTCCTCGGGCGCAATCACCTCCGCGTCGTCGCTCACCCTCGGCGCCGCGTCCTTGAGCAGGCTCTCGAGCACCGTCTCCCGCGCGCTCAGCGGGTCCCCCACGCGCAGCTCGTCGTCCCACGCGCGCGAGCTCTTGCCGTGGTACGTGCCCAGCTCCTTGGCCACGGTGCCGCCGCGCTCCTGCACCTTGATGCTCCAGTCGAGCTGCGCCGCCGTGTCGGGCTTGAAGTATATGCTCGTGATGAAGGGCGTGTTGAGGCGCTCCTCCAGGCGCTTCTGGTAGAAGAAGAAGGCGTTCTCGAACGGGTGCAGCGTCCGCGTCAGGAGCGGCGGCCGGGTCAGGATCAGGCCGGAGCGGATGTCGTACGGGTACGGCGTCTTGGGGGAGGTGGCCGTCGCCGGCGGAGGAGACGTGCTGGCGACGGCGGAGGCTTCCGTCGTGGCGGCGGTGGCAGAGTAGAAGCGGGCTGCTGCTGCTGCGCTGTATGTGGTTGCGCATCTGGAGCACAGCGTGGATGCTGTTTGCATTGCGGCTCTTGGGTCAGTTTTCTTTGTCCCTCTCGTTGTGAGATTGCAACGCCCTGCCAAACCAATTGGCGGCCGTAGACGCTCTGCAAGAGATTGCTCACATGATAGGATGCCGCGAACGGCTCTGCTGCCTCTACTTGAGGCTGCCATCATGGCGGATTTCTGCGCTGGGGGCTGCTTCTTTGTATAACAAGAGCCAAACCACCAAGAAGCCTTTTGTCCGTGATGTCCTGCGCCTCGAACTTTTTTGGTGGCCTGGTTCTTTGCCATCCAGCGGTACGTACCTCAACCCCACCAACCCGGTAACCAACGCACCTTCTGCGACTTACATAATCAAACAACCTCAGTTGTTGAATGCAGCTGCATCTTCTGTCTGTCCTTACCTTAGGTAAGCGTAAAAGCTCTGCCATGGTGCTGGTCAACCCGCTGCCTCAGGCCACAACTCGCCCTCCCAAACAGAGAATTCCCACCTCTTTTTCTCGTTTCCGTTCCTCTTCTCTTTCTTTTCCTCTTTTCTCTTCTCTCCAAGGCACCATTTCCTTATCGTCAAGACTCGCTGTTCCACCTCCACAGCGTCCTGATCATTATTTCGTGTGCCGAGAGAGAGTATTGCAGTCTTTTTCGCTAGCGGCACCTTCTTCAATCTTTCCCACTGGGTTCTGTTAGATAGATACTGCTTACATCCCGTCCCTGTTGCGATTTCTGACTCGAGATCCTCGTCGGGTGGTTTTTTTACCACCCCCCATTTTTCGTGCCTTGCCTGTCCCCGTTTCTCCTGCGATTTTTTGGTGTTTTCAATCACGCCTTTGTACCAACAATCCATGATTCTTTTCCTCGCCTCCTTTCCATGCCCTTTTTCTTTTTCTTTTTGTTTTTTCCCCTCTCCCCTGTCGCCATAATCCGTGATAGTGAAACGAATAAAAAGAACAAATATCAAGCTTTACGAGTCTACCCAGAACCACGATTGTGTCCGTCGGTCGAGCGCACAGAAGATGGTATCGGATCTCATGAGAAGTCTTACCGGCTCGTCTTTCC
This sequence comes from Trichoderma ghanense, assembly GCF_004382785.1. Lineage (NCBI taxonomy): Eukaryota > Fungi > Ascomycota > Sordariomycetes > Hypocreales > Hypocreaceae > Trichoderma > Trichoderma ghanense. Next base: position 1,141,328 of record NW_027395665.1, on the reverse strand, counting down.
CTGTGAAAAATTGCCGGTAAGCTCCTCTTTGTCAGACCTGTTGGCTAAGATTTCTTAATCAGGTGCACAACCTCTGGTCACGAACGCTGCATTCGAAGATCGAAGCTATTCGAACTGTTCTTCCAGCTGCCTAGTTCTAAAGCCCTAGAATCCGCCCACAGAAAGGGGAGACATGTATGACCAGTACGATACATATTCAAAGCACGAATCGCAAGGCGCTGTAGCATGGGCGACAGGCGCCATCAGTATGACAAGAACTGCAAAACAAAATACCCGACTCCTATTACACCTCGGTGTCCCTAACTAAAATGCAACTTGCCCGTCAATGAGGCTGGGGGTATCAAACCATGATATGGACCGTCGACAAAAGCCTTGAAACGCCAAACCAAATGCTTATCGCTGTGCACCCGTGATCAGGCTTGGAGTTCGGAGATTGCTCGGGCCACCTCCTGGGTGACCCTCTTCTCCCAGGTTTGTCGTCGAGATTCGTCATCGAGTGAGGACGCGTCCTTCACTTCGTCGTAAAGCTTTCGTGAGATATCACGGTTGATTGTCGCATATTGTTCTACCGTCAACTTCTGGGCCCGCCAGTGCGGTCTCAGGGCGTTGCGGACAATGTCATTGACGCTCTTCTTTTCCTCCGTCGTCATTGTGTGTCGCATCGAGCTCTCATCGCCCCCGCGCGTCGGACTGGACTCTGGCGACATCTCGTGGGCGCGCCGAGGCCGAGGCTGGCGAAGCTCAAGGGGCCGACTCTCGAGTCTGTTCTCGGGTCGGCCGCCGTTTCGAGGCTCCGGCTTGACGGGAGGCGATTCCGAGTCGCTGTGGTCGCTGCTGCTAAAGCGGGTGGGCGAGTAATAAATACGCGGGTAGACTGGTTCGATGTGCGTGCTGAGAGACAGGGTTGGAGATGATGGGCGCCCATTGAGATTGGGCAACGGAGGTGGTGTGATGGAAAGAGCCCGGGGGCTGCCGAAGGCGGAGGGTGATGGGGAGAGAGCTGGCGATGATGCCTCGTGGAAAGGGCGCCAACCAGAGGCCACGCCGGATGCCTCATCTTCGGAGTGAATATTCGGCTCCAGCTCTTTGAGCAGGGAAGACACGACCAGGGTCGGCTCACTGTCATCTCGGCTTGCGCTGCTGACATTGTTGCTTCTCGAGGAAGTTCCGTTTGGCAGTCTTGCCGAGGACGGACCGGCGGCTGTTGGGAGTGCAGTCGCTGCGGAGCCTTCGCCGTGCGTGGGGAGTCGTCGGGTTCGAGGACGCTTGAGCTTTCTCTCGGGTTCTTGCGCGGGTTGCTCAATAGGCGACGCCGTCGCAGACCGAGCCTTTCTCTTGCGAGTGCGGGGGCTGGAAGCCTCGGCCTCCCGAGCTCGGTCCAACGCTCCCCAGGCGCGCCTCTCGTCCCGCGTCTCCTCGACGGGTGGTGGCGGGGGGTGAAGGCGTTCGCTGATCTGCGGCGGTATGTTGCTTGCGAAGGAATCCTGCACGCCAAGCCGCTGTGCAATACTGATGCGCTGTTGCCAACGCTGCAGCTCGCGTCGATCCAGCTGCTGGAACCTGCGAAAGCGCTCGAGATCCTCGTCTTCGTCGTCATGGTTATCGAGGTCGAGCTCGCTCATCTCGTAGAAGCGACCAGAAAACTGGCCCCAGGCGCCCTGCCACTCAATATTGCGCGCTTGGCGGCGTGCCCGCCTGAGACGAGCACGAGTGCGGACGTGATAACCTCGATGAGCTCGAGTGGTTGGACGACGAGCTGCTGCTGTTGTTGGGCCTGTCTCTGAGGCAGCTCCCGACTCTGGCTGCTCTTCAGTCGGCTGGTTCAGATGGGCACATTCCATGCAAAACCAATCACCCTCGGGGATGTAATCGAGGCCGATGCAGTGCGTGTGGTAGGCTGCATCGCAGCCATCGCAAAGCAAGAGGATGTCCTCTCGCTCTGCCGAGTTGCAGATGGGGCATGGGTTTGATTCTTCTTCGTCTTCTTCCGGGTTCTCTCCAAGCCACTGCTGCACATCGAACTCGGCAACCTGCTTTTTGTCCTCGACTTCGTAGGTGGAAATGGCGATGCCTGTAGATTTCCCAGCTAGATTAGCAACTGCATCGCTGTGATTTGCAGACACTCCCGCGTTGTGTTGACGGGTCGGCAGATAAACAGAGGGGGTTGCGAGAGCTATAGTAGGTACTTACCGTCTACGCCGTTGTAGACCCGGACGGTGTGAAAGGGATTGCGGCAAATGGGGCAGGTGTTGGTCTTTTGGGCCCAGGACCGGATGCAGGCATCGTGGATGATGTGATCGCAGCCATCGAGAGCGGCCACGATGTCGAGATAGCTGGACTCGCCCTCAACGGCCTCGGCAATGGAAGCTGCAGCGGTGTCGACGGCGCCGTCAGTCGAGGCCGCGGGGCGCGGCAGCGGATCCAAACATATGATGCACTGGTCAGGCTCAGACATGATGCCGGTCGTGGTGATGGCCGCCAGGAACTGATGGAAACATGTAAAAAGACAACAAAGTCAACGATGCCCGGTGGAGCAGAAAAGATTCAAGAGGTCTTGAAAAGAGACGTGGGAAAAGACGAGTGTGTGGCGTGTGCCGCAGCGAGAGAAACTGGGTTTTTGGTATGAAGGCTAATATGACGGATGCTGTTAGTGGTTGAGGTGGGCGAGCTGGTTGCACGGGTAAGAAGAGTTGGGGAAAGAGAGGGAAAGAAAGATGGCGGCGCGCAAAGCGAGGCAGAAGGCGAGTGAGGCGAGGTACGTACAGTAAACAGTAGCCGGAGAATAGCCTGTGAGGGCCGATAGCAAACGGCCGTGAACCTTGCTGGCTTTTCTCTTTTTCTTTTCTTCCTCTGCTGCAAAGGCGAACTTTTTTTTTTCTGCAAAGCCGCTGTCGAGTGACGAGACAAGACACCAGAGGATTCGGATGGCAAAGAGGGAGAGTTCAGCTAAGAGACAGCCTGGAAAAGGCGGGCTCTGGCAAACTGGAGGCTACCTTAGCGCAGGCCTGGCCTGTTAGGGGTCTGGGGCGGGGCCACTCGGCGAGTCACAGCGCCACGCCTGTCAATTGAACCGCTGTTGGACGCTGGGAAGAGGTGGCGGAAGATGGAAGATACCTCGCACACGCAGAGAGAGAGGGAGAGAGAAAGAGGGATGAGGTGCGGGGGATGCTCTAGGCGTCAGAGCGGGTGAGCGAGAGTGAGTAGGTAGGAAGTATGTGAGTGAGCCGGGTCGGGGCAACTCAGTGCGCTATATCGTGGGCTGTGTGTATTGGGAGGTACTGGAGCGTTGGAGAAGTTGGAGAAGAGGGTGGTAGGATCATCAAGTCGAGTAGCAATGCGTAAGAGCCCTGGCTACCACTTGACGAGGCAGGGAGAAGGGAATCTGTTGGAGTGTCTTGGAGTGGCTTTGATCACGTCTTGTTCTTCTTTTTTTTCTGCCGCGTCCTACCGCAGACTTGAAGATTTCCGCGAGTGAACCTTAAGAGGTACCGGCAGGTACTTGAGCACTAACTCATCTCAGGTACTGTCATGGGCCGTCTGTTGAGTGGGAGTGCTACGACGCCATGCAGTAAGAGAGGCTCTGAGGTGTGGTGGACGTCACACCTCGTATCAGCGGCACCGAGGTGATCTAACGGGCTCGATCCAGGTAACTACTTTGGGTGTCTCGAGTGCCTGAAAGTCCACAAAGGGGCGATATTGAACCTTTATTTGGGATGCAATGGTAGGACTCGGTGTTTGCAAAGGACAAGAGTTGGGACGACGAGTTCCCAAGACGTTGTTTGGCGGCCATGGCGTTGCAAGTACACTTGTTAGGCGAGAACTCTCCCTAGCAGCCTGCAGCGGAAACGAGAACCCATTGTGCGCGATATGAGGTACTCTGGAAGTACTTCTCTCGACGAGGAGACACGGATGGTACAAGACGTACGGCTGGTTCCAGTTACAGTGCCCCGAATGTTCGCCATCAGCTTCAACCCGCACATTCCTGCGCTCCTTGCAGCGGCAGCAGTTCCACTTCATTGGAGGAATAGTAATATCTTACATTGGCATAGTAGTCATCTCAGTGACCACCAAGGAGATCTATACCTATCTTACGAAGACCTGGACAGCGTTTTTACCTAGGTACCGTGTATGGATACTCGAAACGGTGTTGAGGCAGAAAATGGCTGAACAAGGACACCCTGAGATAGGTACCTTAGGTACCTTCGACGTATACACTACTACCTTACCTACGGCGATGATGCCTGCGAAAACGGGCTCGTCAAGTCTCACGTGCCGCGACCTCGCGGGTGACGGAACGAGACGGCGCAATTGGTCCATGAGGGAGCGGCCACAAGGTGCTTCTGCAAGTTGGGGGCAACTGTGGCTGCTGCTGCTGCTTTGTAGCTCGCCGGATGCCGTAAATCTGCACGGCGGAATGCATGATTGACGAGCGTGATGCCGGGGTGTTGGCTTCGTGCTACCCGTACCTGGGTAGTAGCTTTTGAAGTGCAAGTGGTCATTCAGGTAGGGCGGCGTGTGGAGAGAGAGAGCCCATACAAGGTGCTACGCGGATGGAACATTGCATATTTCGTCCGGAGTGCAAAAGTTGAGAGGGAACAGAAGAGAGGGAGGTGAAAGAGAAGGAGACTGTCCTGGAGCACGGGAATGCGTGTGGACAGGACCACCAAGGTGTTTCTTGTGAGCGAGGAATCGAATTCAGTCAGGGGCGGGGAGGGGAGAGCTGAAAGGGCCAAGCGGGGTGTCAAGAGGGGGGGATTTGGATAAACGTTGAGACCGTCTGGCTCTTCCTGATGCTTCTCTCTCGGTGTTACGTCTGTCCATTTGATAATAGGGACAAGAGAGCCACCCCCATATCGTGGGTTTCTGTGGTAGGTGGAAGCCAGCCATAAGACGAGATGGCTGACAAAGTTACTACTTCCAAAGATATACCAGCATCATCAAGCGGGAACATCACTGATGGAGTAATAGAAGAAGAGCAGAAAGCAGTGGGAGAGACACTTTACGCGTGCCCCGTCCGCGCATGCAAGGAACCAAAGCTGCATTCGTCACTTGACGGGTCAGGCTGGACTGGCCTAGACTACCTCACCCCCCTGGATTCTCTGTTGGGAGGGTGTAATATCACAGCCACCTCAGATAATTTCCAAACACACGATCCTGTGCCTTTAAAAATCACGATTACTGATACCTTCGTCGGCACAGAGTGGTGAAGCATTCAAGACAGCCAAGCAGGCAAGAAGATCCGATCCGAGCAAAGGAAGCATAGCTGTGGACCTCCCGTAATCATTGGTTGCAGGCCAGGTATGAAAACACTTGCATTGGACCGAGAGGAGCTGTGCCGCTTCTTGTCCCGAAACCCCACTCATCCTGTTCGCTCTCGGCTTCGTCATTGATCCCATGAGCTGTGATTTGCGAATGGATGCGAGCGAGGCAGAGCACCGTGTCAGTAACGATATTCAAGGTCATTCACACCATGGTACCGTTACCTTCAGTGACCGGCCCTCGGGGCACGGCTACAGGATCGTGGGTCGTGCGAGAAGAGGAGCGGTCTTTTGGTTCTGGCACGATTACCTCACCGAAGATGGAGTCTCACGCTGGAAAAGTTCACGTGTCGTGACCAAGTGACCAAGTACACGCCGCTCGTTTTACGGGCACCGTCATGCTGCAGACTGCACCACCAACCAGTAACCCAGGATGCTTCCATGGTCGCACTGGAAAGCAATGCATGAATGGCACTGCAGAGAGGATCCTCGTGATCCAAGGTAGCGCTGCCTAATGGATCGCCCATTGCTTCTCGATCTGCGACAAATGGCCCGTTTAGGTCCGGCTCATGCAATTCGACCGACTCACTTCCTTCACTTGCTTCACAAAGTGCTCGGGTCGATAATGGCACCAGATCAATCTCGGTTCGGGTGTCCGGAGATAATGCAGTTTCCCTTTTTTGTTTCATTGCCTATCGACCGGTGTCTATGACCAAAGATCGAGCGTCGACGTTCATTTTTCGTCAACTCGTAGTGTATGCACGCAAACAATGTCCCCCATACACCAGACCGAGAAAGCAAAGCCGAATCCTTCACCGTTTTACCATGAAAACACCTTAAACCTCAGCAATCTCCCTCAATCGTCGCAGAGTTGATCGCATGGCAGCGGCAGCGGGTGTGCTGTTGAGACAAAGACTAGGTCAGTAAAAGATCGCTTCGCGGGGCCCCGGGCTTGCTCGTGAAGTTGTTCGAGAGAGCGCTCCGTGGGGTTTCTTTTTGTGTGGGCGACGTACGCAACAGTGTAGGCACCGCCAGCAATGGTTCGGCTGCAGGCACGGCAGTTCCAGATACCAACAGACTTTCTTCGGACGGTGGTCTTTCCGCAGAAGGTGCAGGTGTACTTGGCGTGCTGTGTGACTTCCATCTTCTTCACCTGCTTTCGCAGGGAGGCACCGTAACTATATCCATCGTGTTAGTTGCCAGTCCATCCTGAGTTTGCCATCCGTTTCGTGATGTTCGAGTCCCGAGTATGTCGCATTGTGAGTTGCCATGGACGCTGCCACTGGCGGTTCTTTCTCTTGATCGAAGAAGCTGTGGAGATGCAATTGAAGACTCGTTCGTCGGGCTCGGGATCGGTATATCGAGATGGGCTTGGAGACGGATGTGCTTCTGGCAAGACTCACCGGGTACCATATTTACCGCTGCAGACAAAGTTAGCAAATGTTGATTTCGTTCATCTATTCCTTCGTGAGAGAGTATACGTACGTCACGCCGACCTTCTTGGTGCGCTTGGTCATCTTGACGGATTTGTGGTAGGGATGGGGATGTTTGGATGCTTGACTTCGGTTGGAGGCTGCTCTCGCGAAAATGTGCTGGAAAGCTGGAGTTGTGATTTTCCTTAGGGCACGCACGTGAGCGATGGGCCAAGCGAAGCCCCACCACTGGTTTCTTCCAGAGTGCTCTTATCGATAAATTTCGATGTCTGTCACGTGACTTATTATCTTTGCAAAGTACTCTCGTACCATTCCCGCTAGCCGTCCGCAACCACTCTGGGCGTTTGGATTGGGTGATGGAAGCGGGCAATTGGCCATGAGCGAATGGTTTCATCAGCCTTTTGACGACCACATGCAAGCGGTTTGGCGGCTGCATTCGAAATTGTAGCATCATTGTGTTGTACAGTAGAGTCACCCAGCCTACTCTGACTATGGCTTTACTGCTAGGGACTTTTTACAGCGTACTGTAGTTGTGAGACGGAAGCCTCGTGAACACGCCCATTTCCCTGCATCTACATCGCTTCTTTGGCCTTGATGGAAGCCTCCCTCCTCATTGTGTGATTCAACCTACTGGGCGTGCCACCTAAGCGTTGCAAGAGCTTCATACCTACCTCTTATAGTTCCGACCTAGACTTGCGACGCCACCTTTGCCGTCACAATGCCGTTCAAGGAGCACAATCGCCAGTATGACTTGGTCGTCTTCGGAGCCACCGGTATGTGATCATGCACTGGGGGAATGTGATGCATGGCGATGCTCATGCGCAGCGTAGGTTACACCGGCCGCTTGGCAGCTGAGTACATCACCGCCAACTTCCCGGTCAATGTGAAGTGGGCAATTGCAGGCCGTTCCGAGTCGAAGCTCCAGGCAGTCGCTGAAGACTGCAAGAAGCTGAACCCGGACAGAAACCCGCCAGGTGTGTCTACAGCCATTGCCTCCAGCCTGCTCGTTATACTATAGCTTTTCGTCCACGAATGGTAGTGATGACACGATAAACAGCGATCGAGACGGCGGGTGTGGACAATTATGAGCAAATGAGCGCGCTGGCTAAAAAGACGTTCGTCTTGATAACAACCGTCGGCCCGTATAGCGCTCATGGAGAGCATGCTGTAAAGGCATGCGTCGAAGCCGGTACACACTACTTTGACATCACTGGCGAGAGTCCCTGGACGTATAAGATGATCAAGAAGTATGAAAAGGCTGCCAAAGAGAGCGGTGCCATTCTGGTTCCCCAAATGGGCTTGGAGTCTGCTCCGGCGGATCTCTGCACTTGGGCTTTGGCCAACACGCTTCGAAAGCAGATGAATGTCAAGACGAGGGACGTCACCATCTCCATCCACAACATGCGGTTCGTCGAACTTTCTCTCTCCCCCCTCCTGACGTACATACTAAATGCTTCGAAATAGAGCGGCGCCGTCTGGAGGCACTATTTCCAGTCTCCTCACTCTGTTCGACCACTTCAGCGTGAGTGAGCTGGCGGAGGCCGGAAAGCCCTTTGCTCACTCTCCTGTACCTCACCCGAACGAGCCAAAAAGACCCCGCGCTTCCATCTGGCAAAAGGCGTTTGGCGTTCACCATGTGCCTAATCTGGGAACCGTCACTACCGCCTTTACCAATCCCGCCGACCAGGCAGCGGTAGAACGCTCATGGGGACTCTTGTCGCAAATCCCCAGCCGGAGGGAGGAGTTCTATGGACCGAACTTTTACTGGGCAGAATGCCACAGGGCTCGCAATTGGTTCCATGGCGTAATCATCCATCTGGTAATCGTCATTGGCGTGTTGCTGGTTGCCACGGGGCCGCCTGTCAGGGCTGTTCTTCGAAGAATCGTTCCAGAACCAGGCACAGGGCCCTCTAGGGACGAGATGGAGAAGGAAGAAGTCGAGTGGCGTGGCATAGCGAATCCTGATACGGAGACGCCAACTGATAAGCAAGCCTTTTGTCGAGCTTGGTACTACGGAAGCATGTATGCTCGTAAGTGAAACATATCGATCCGTCTGTTGTCGAGTGGTGGATCTCCTGACGATGTCTACAGTAACGGCCATGTTTTGCTGCGAGGGTGCTCGAACAGTGTTGGAAGACGACCTTGGGCTAGACGGAGGCTTCTATACGCCCTGTTGCCTTGGGCAAGGCCTGATTGACCGGGCTCATGACGGCGGGTTCAAGATGGAGACGCGAATCCAGGACAAATGAGCATTAGCCGTCATGCGTATATAGGTACTGAGATTGTCTGACAGAAAGGTACCAAGCCAGCAAGAGTCCAATTCTTCTATGAATGCCTTGGGAGTATCTGTATAATGCGGTAGTGAGTGTTTGGGAAACTTTTCTTGCTTGTCATACGAAGCTCAATGCGATTCATGAGGGGATAGTGAAGTATGTGCCAGTAGTAGTGTTGAAGTTGCAAGCACGCTTTGGCGTATGTTCACTGTTGATAGAAGAACTGACCAAGTTGGTATATGAATGACCACCACAGCATGAAACTACAATATACCGCATCTATCCCCCCCTAGCAAATCCAATGCTGCATTTGCGAATGAATGAATTGTTCTTGATTGCGTCTCATTTGCAAAAGAGAAGGGGTACCTCAGCTTTCCACGTGCTGCTGCAGTCCCGCCATGTACCCGTTTGCTTCATGTTTCCGGCTCGGATCCTGCACGAAGCTCTAGTGGGGCGCTCTGCTTAGTGTCACAGCAGAATGTCAAGTGCTCCAGTTTCTGCCAATCAGCGTGTTGCAGAAGCTTTCAAACCTGCTACTGCTTCTGATTACATAACCCAGACGCTCACGGCCCCATTCCCAAGTGGGCCTAGACCGCTTCTCGCCCGAACCGGCCAGGGAAAATTGGACTGAACTCCGTCATCGAACAGCAATTGCTGGGCAATCTGCGGTCTCTTCTGGCGGCTTTGCACAGACTTCATCACGGCGCCTGTCCGGCTCTCCCTTGCTCCCCGGCTCAATCGCTCTCAATGCCGTCTCTCTTTTCGATGCCCAAGCGATAATATCCCCCTGATTAGCAGCCTGTCACTTTTCTTATCCTTGTTCGATACCCGTCTCGCTGATAGAACGCCATCCTCCGGTGGGACTGCTTACACCAAACTGCAGCCCTTACTTTGGCTCCAACTCCCCAACTCCAAAGCTCCCAATTCCTAGCCACTGCCATACAAAATGGATGATACATCCGACTCTGTTGACCATAGCGCTGGAGAGACGACTCCCCTGCTACCCTCGTCCGACGCCTCTCGACCGAAGCCTGCACGGACCGTGACCTTCAGCGCGAACCCCGTCAGCCGAACCATCGAGCCCGAGCCTCAACGGATACCAAGAGGCCATGCCTCCCATAACGGAAACCAACACGCCGGTGGAAGCGCTCCCGTCGGCCCGCCGATGCTGGCGGCCTTGAACAGCAAGCTTCGCAGGCGGAACAGTCAGGGGTTTGTGCCCGTTGCGTCGGCACAGGGGCTACCCAAGATTGGCCCGCAGAGAAGCACCAAGAAGACGGAGAAGCTCAAGCTGCTGCCGAACCCAGACCTCGTCGACGAGGGAGAGGACGAAGAAAGCGGAAGGGATGTCTATGCCCAGTATACCCGGATCAAGGACCCGACGGCGCGAAGAGATGCTGCAAGGCTTGGAAAGGCAGACCGAGACCGACTGCCGCGCGTCACCGCCTACTGTACCGCAAATCGCTACGAGATGGACGGGCTCATGAGGTTCCTCAAGGGGAGAGGCAAGACCCGCGGCGCGAACCCTAAGCTCATCGACGAGTGCATCTACACGCCCTACATGTACGGCAAAAGCCACCGACACCATGAGGTGACCGAGCGTAGTCATGACGCTATAGAGCATAACCTTGGCCGGCGGCACTCTACGGGGAGCGAACCAGTGGACGGCGAGGCCGAGCGAGATCACTTCGGCTCGCTGCATCACGATAACCGAGACTCTGGCTATGGGGAGGGCCTCATGATTGATGAAGCTCGAGAGAACGCTGGCGAACTCCCTAGCGAAGAGCTGTTAGGCCCCTCAATGCCCGAACACACATCCATGAAGGACTCTGTACCGGATTTTGACATCGAGATCCACACGCCCGAAGTCTTTCTCTTCGACTACGGCGTGGTGGTAATCTGGGGCATGACAGAAGCGCAAGAGGCCAAGTTCTTGAAAGACATTGCCAAGTTTGAACTGGAGAAGCTGGCGCCTGACGATGTCGAGACGGAGCAGTTCAACTTTTACTATACAAGGGAATACCAGGCGCGGATCTACAACGACTTTATCACGCTAAGAGACAAGAACAACTACATGACCAAACTCGCCATCTCCCATGCTCTGGCACAGAGCGTCAAGGTATGATGGACTTGTAGACAGATACTGAGGTCAGATGTGCGGTCAACTAACGCGAATCGCAGACATCTCTCTTCGAGGAGCTCATCGCTTCCACCATCGACACCTGCAAGGACATTCCGACCCAGATCGCCTTGACGGGCAAAATCGCCCTGAGCCGGAAACAGATAAATATGCAAATCGGAGAGCTCTTCATCCTGAGAATCAACATCCACCTCAACGGCTCCGTGCTGGATACCCCCGAGCTCTTCTGGGTGGAGCCCCAGCTGGAGCCCCTTTACCAAGCCGCCAGGAGCTATCTCGAGATGGACCAACGAGTTGGCCTCGTCACGGAGCGGTTGGACGTTATTGCTGATTTGCTGGCGGTACTGAAGGATCAGCTGACGCATGGCCATGGCGAAATGCTTGAATGGATTGGTATGTCAATGCCCTCGGCTCCTGGTTTTGCCCATGCTTTCCGTCTCTCTTCTTCTTCTATCTGCGGGTTACCGGATGCTGACTACTTCTTTAGTGATCATTCTGATTGCCATGGAGATTTTGGTGGCCGCGATCAATATTGTCGTCGACTTGTACGCAGGGGAAGTCTGAACGGAGTATTCAGCAGAGGATCAAGGTTTATTCGGAACAAAGGGGGTTCATGAATTTGCGTAAAGGAGAACTGGAGTTTCCTTTCTTCTTTCCTCGGGTATCATCTCTAATTGTCGAAGCGAATGGGATCACGGACGTGAACGGCGTCAATGGCGTCAATGGCTGGGAAGAGCCAAAGTCTGATATAGCTACATTCTTACAATTCAAATCGAAGCGAGATATTGTAATATCATGGATATTATTGAGGCATTATCTTTCAATGTCCGGGAAGGGGGCACATCGCGAGAAGTTGAGAAGGTGAAAAGGTAAGAAGAGGAACCTCACGGAAAAAGTCTATCCGCCGTGATTCGATTCGGGACTGACTTGGCTACCTTGTATTATACACATCCACCCCTAACGTTTCAAGATAAAGGTCTCCTACAGTACCGTTTCGAGATGGGAAATGGAAAATGTAAAGTAAAAAGCAAAGAAAGACTGCCCAAGCAAGAGGCCCCAAAATGTCCTGTACCGAATCAAACGAAAAAAAAAAAGGAAAAGCAAAGCAAAAAAAGTAAACGCCTTCCGCACATGTCTGCCGTCGCCCATCCCAATACGTATAGCCCCCTTGCGTAGCCGGCTTCCCCCTTAATTTTTTTTTAATCTTTTTCGTCGTCGCCGTCCTTGTCCATCTGAGTTTCCTGGTCCTCGGTGTCATAGTTGCTCATCTCGACATCGTCATCATGTGCCTCGGCCTTTTCAGCTTCGGGCTCAGGGTCCGCGTCTGCCTCGGCTTCAGGGTCAGCTTCAGGGTCAGCCTCAGGGTCAGCCTCGGCCTTGGGGCTATTCTTCTTGGGGCTGTCGTTGTTTTCGGCATCCGCAGCGGCCTTGTCCTCTTCCTCCTGTGCCTTGTTCAGCTGGTCGGCCTTGGCCTGCCACTCTTCCCTCTCGGCTTCTGGCAATTCGTCCCAGTCGCGCTTGAGATCCTCGTCAATGTTCACATCGGCCTCGTCCTTGTCGTCCCTCTCCTTGGCCTCGAGCACAGGCCGAGCGTCCTCGCAGTACAGCTCGAAAGGAGTCTTGCTCGGCCGAGGAGACTTGGCCACGCCGTTGGGGCGCGACCGCTTGGCCTGGCTGTTGGACTCGGAGGCCGGGGACGTTGGTTCCTTCGCGGAGCCAGCCTTGGCGTCGGCGTCTGCGTCAGCGTCGGCTGGGGCGTTGGATTTCCGGTGGCCCTTCTTGATACGCAGCGGCTTATCCTTGGGCTTTCGGGGGTTAGCATTCGACTCATGGGGGATATCGAAGGAGGTTGCCTATTGTTGTTCCACTCAAATATCAACACTGAAAAAAGTCGGGGGGGGAGAGAGGGGCGAAAGGGGAGCAGCAGCAACGCGCGGGACGGCAGAAAAAGAAGAAGAAGAATCACCACTGGCCATGTCGGATGGCGCAGCGTAGAGACCGAAAAAGAAGAAGCAGAAAAGACTCAATCAAGTCGCTAGGAGGCATACCGTAGGAGGTGGGCTGGGGCTGCCCTCGGAGTCTTCGACGTTTGTGCTGGTGCGCTTAGCGAGCTGCTCAAGCAGGAAGGCCCGTTCTATCCTCAGCTTCTCGACCTGGCGCTTTATGCGGGCGAGACGGAGCCGGGCGGCGTCGTTGGCATCCTCGACCTCGTTGGTGCGGTTCTTGAGCTGGACGCACTTGCGGCGGTAGGCTTCCTCGACAGAGGGCGGCAGCGTCGACGGCACGCTGGCTGGCTCAGTGTTAGCCTCGGAGACCAATTTTCTCTTTGAAGGCATTGTTGGGCGCGGTTCGTCGAGGACGTGCGAGAGCGAGAGTTGGTTCGAGATGCCGTAGGGAGAAAGTAGGTAGAAAGACGTAAAAAGGTTGCGAGGCGATGGAGAGAAGCGCGGGTGATGCGATGGCGATGGCGCCTCTTTTGTTTTCCGGAACCGCGATGGTCTCGCAATCGCAGAGTTGACGCAGGGCGGCAATGGCGGTGCAATGCGATGCGATGCGGATGAAATGGTTGGAGAGGGAGGATTGGAGGTTGTTGAAGGGAGGAAGAAGGCAGAAAAAGAAGCTGGAGGCTTAGGACTCACGAGGCTGGGGCGCCATGATGATAAAAGTCGAGGTACGTATTCGAGGGCGATGCGCTTCAGGTGCAGTTCTCAACAGCCCATGCGAAAATGTACAAGTACCTCCGCCCTGGCCACGGCAAACAGCCACGGAATGTAGGCAGTACCTACAAGAGGCGCGAGCGAGCACAGCGCCAAACAGCCAAAGCGGACCTGCGCGAGAGGAAACGAGACTGTGGACGCAGAAAAACGCTCCACAAGGCGCGGGTTAACGCGTGCGATAGCGATACGGGAGGAGTTGGAACGCTTGTAAGTGAAGGGGAGCAAAGACGAGGGAATGAACAGGCTGAAAATGGAGAAGAAACGAAGGAATGATGAAATGCAACGGAATAAGCAAAACAAGAACAGAGCCCTAGAGGCCGAGATGGTCGAGGCAGAACTATATTTTCATCTAACTGGTCTTTCTATGGGTGGGAGGATGGAGAAGAGAGAAGAGGTGGACGAAGGATGAGATTGTTGGAACCTGGACGTCGTCCAGCTTATGTTGCATCCAGTGCTTTGGGCTGCTGCGAGGCTGCGCTTCAGTGGGCGGTTCAGCTGCGAGCGGCCACTAACGGCTGCTGGAGCTTGGCAGGGCCTGCTGGGATTAGGCGGTTACTCAGCAGCCTCAACTGTCCAACAAAGTCGACGTTGCTGATGCTGGACAGGTCATCATCACACATCATGGCTACCTTATGTACGGGACAGCTGTACATACTCGTACACTAGGTACTAGTAGGTAGTTGAGATTGATCCTATTCCTGCCATTTGCGGCAGTCGCTCGAGCCATAGGTAACGTCGTGGTCAAGACAGCTCTGATCGTCTGTGTTCAAGAGAAGGTACCAACTGGCAGCTTCTAATACTTGCAGCTACACTCGTCGCATCTCTCGCCAATCGCAATTTGGCTCAGGACATCTCAACTTGGCTCAGTACAATCTCTATGCAAACTGCTTGCTTGGGAAAGGAGAAACCAAAAACTTGTCCAATCTGTAGTAGGCGCAATTCAAGCAATCATCATCAGCATCCATGCGTAATAACCCCTATTTTCGGCCTCTTCCATGCACTGCTAGAACCGGGCCATGGAGGGGCAGCTTTCTGCTGGCGGGCGGATTAACACCCTTTCCTCCCCATGCGCCGCCTTGATTGGCCAAGCACCACAAAAAGTTGCCCCAGGCTGCCAGCAACTCACGACCCCCCAAGATTTTCCCAAGGAGCTCCAAAAGGGAACATCAACCCATCGTCCAACTCCCCAACGTTGCGTGTCTGGGTGAGGATACGGATCCGAAGCAGCTTCTCCTGGTTACCTCCATCAGTCCCCGTCTCTGCCCGCCATGTCTCTCAACATCCCCAACGCGCCCAACGCGGGCCTCTTCAAGAAGGGCTACAACAGGTGAGTTCCAGTTGCTTCCTTGAACCCCGCCATGCCACTCGGGATGCCGGACACGAGACAGAGAATACAGGAACGTTGTTCATCACATCTACCGCTTGAACCTGCCATGTCCCACAGCCAGCAGAGCAGACGCTGACTTGACGACTCGCCCACCAGCTACGACGCAGAAGATGGCGCCGTGCTGCGGAATATCGACGCCTGCCGAGCCATCACGTCCACCGTCCAGACGTCGCTGGGCCCCTACGGCCGCAACAAGGTCGTCATCAACCACCTGCAGAAGATGATCCTCACCTCCGACGCCGCCACCATCCTCCGCGAGCTCGACGTCGTCCATCCCGCCGCCAAGCTGCTCGTCATGGCCTCCCAGCAGCAGGAGGCTGAGATGGGCGACGCCACAAACCTCGTCATTGTCCTGGCCGGAGAGCTGCTGCGCAAGGCCGAGGACCTGCTGCGCATGGGCCTCAAGACGTCCGACATCGTCATCGGCTACGAAAAGGCGCAGAAGATTGCCCTCGACACCCTGGAGGAGCTCGCCGTCGACAAGGTGGGCGAGATCCAGAACCAGGCCGAGCTGAGCAAGGCCCTGCGGACCGTCATCGCTAGCAAGCAGAACGGAAACGAGGAGTTTCTGTCAACGCTCGTGGCCGAGGCCGTCCTGGCCGTGCTGCCCAAGAACCCCGCCAACTTCAACGTCGACAACATCCGAGTGGTCAAGATCATGGGCGGCAGCTTGGACCAGAGCAGGGTCGTCAAGGGCATGGTCTTCCCCAAGGAGCCCGATGGGTCGATCAAGAAGGCCAGCCGGGCCAAGGTCGGCGTCTTCACCTGCCCCATCGACACGAGCCAGACAGAGACCAAGGGCACCGTGCTGCTACACAACGCAAAGGAGATGATGGACTTCACCAAGGGCGAGGAGGCACAGCTGGAGAAGGCAATCAAGGAGCTCTACGACTCGGGCCTGCGCGTCGTCGTGTGCGGCGACCGCATCGGCGACCTGGCCTCGCACTACCTCAACCGCTTCGGCATCCTCTACATCCGCATCCTCAGCAAGTTTGAGCTGCGGAGAATCTGCCGCGTCGTCGGCGCCACGCCCCTGGCCCGGCTGGGTGCCCCCATGCCCGACGAGATGGGCAGCATCGACGTTGTCGAGACGCTCGAGATTGGCGGCGACCGAGTCACCGTCTTCAGGCAAGAGGACGAGGTCACGCGCACCGCTACGCTGGTCCTTCGTGGTGCCACGCAGAACCACCTCGACGACATTGAGCGAGCGGTTGACGACGGCGTCAACGTTGTCAAGGCCATCACCAAGGACCCCAGGCTGGTGCCCGGCGCCGGTGCTGCAGAGATTTCACTGAGCGCAAAGATCCAGGCGCAGGGCGAGAAGACGCCTGGCCTGAGCCAGTACGCTATCAAGAAGTACGGCGAGGCCTTTGAGGTCATTCCCCGCACCCTGGCCGAGAGCTGCGGCCTGGATGCCACCGAGGTGCTCAGCACGCTGTATGCCGCTCACCACAAGAGCGAGAGCGGCGATGCCGGCGTCGACGTGGAGAACGAGGAGGGCAACGGAGTGTTGAACGCCACTAAGGCGGGCATTCTCGACCTGCTGGCGTCCAAGAGCTGGGCCATCAATCTCGCCACAGAGGCTGCCCGCACGGTCCTCTCCGTCGACCAGATTATCGTGGCGAGACAGGCCGGAGGGCCGAAGCCTCCTGGCCCCAACCCTGTAAGTTGAAGCTGGTTTTGTGCCATCTCTACGCTGGTGCTTCTTGCTAACTATCGTTTATAGAACTGGGATGAGGACTAAACGAACAGAGCTGAAGGAGGCTGAGGGGGCGGCATAAAAGCATAGATATCCCGGACCATGTTGAGGCAGGCTATGTAATATGATGACAGGGAAAAAAATGATAGAATATTAATCACGTATCTGTGCGTCTGCGTTGTGGAAAGGCAATATGAATCATCCATTTCAGTATCTGATGACTCTTTGTTCTTGTAACTCGTATAGGGGTAGAGAAAAGGTATGTTGTACCTTCGACCTGTAATTCCGACTCAACCCTCCCATGCTGCGGACTTTCAACCATCGCAGAGCCTGCTCAACCATATCTAGTCCAAGTGGACTATGACAACACGACGCACGAGGTGCGAGAATCATCAAGTCCGCGCCGTCACAGTATACCAGGCGATTCAAGTATTCCGTAAGACCGATGTATTACGCGGATATACAACGGTCCAGCGAAGCGCCGGAATTACAGCCTCAACTACAGACCGAATCAAACCCCCCGACTCAGTCAACCATCCAATGATCTGCAACAGCGCCGAGGGCAGCACTGTATTCCTTTTTCGATATCTCCATTTGGTAATATTTGGGGGGACTTGGTTGGGGCAATCCCGCGCGGTTGGAGGAGCGGGTTGAACTTGAAGGCTTTGGAGGATTGGCGAATCAGGGGGGGGACGAACGCCGGGATCCAGTTGCCTGTTTTGATTTGAACTCGAAAAAAAGACTCTGTCATGTAATTGAGGATAGAGGACTGAAATGCCATTGCCGAGATGCAGAGAAGAACGTCTTCATGCTATGTCTTCTGACCTAGCAGTTGTTGTTCGCAACAAGGGACGTTTTCCCTCATACGGAATTGCTTCTGTACTTGTACCTGTCGGAAATAAGGGGGCTCTCAAGTTTGCCAGCCATGAGATATCGGAGGGGATGTCCTTGATTGTGTCTTGCAATATGAGAGTCATCTACACTTCTAATAGTCTCTCTACCTCTCTAAGAAGGCTTCACTCACATATATAACACTCTAGCCAATCCCTCATCACAACTTCTCCTCTCACCCTTCACCTCAAACCACCAACATCAACAATCAACTCACACACCTCCCAAACATCCTCACCACCATCAAAATGGCCCCCAACATCGCCCTCATCATAACCAGCACCCGCAACCCCCGCGTCGGCCCCTCCATCGCATCCCTCATAAACACCATCCTCACAAACCACCTCTCCTCAACCTCCCCTCCCCTCCCCAAGCTCAACCCTCCCCGAGCAACCCTCACAACAGTCGACCTCGCCCCCTTCAACCTCCCCATCTTCAACGAACCCGTCGTCCCAGCCAACGTTCCCGCAAGAGGCACCTTCATCCACGACCACTCCAAGCGCTGGTCCGCCGAAATCGCCCTCCACGACGCATACATCCTCCTCGTCCCCGAATACAACTACGGCATGGCAGGCAGCACAAAGAACGCAATCGACTACCTCAAGCACGAGTGGGACGGCAAGCCCGCCGCCGTCATCAGCTACGGTATCTCGGGGGGGAAGATTGCGTCGGAGCAGGTTGTTACTTCGCTGAAGGGCGTTGGGTTGAGGGTTTCGAATACGAGGCCGCAGCTTGCGTTTGTTGGGGGGGTTGGGCCGGAGGCGTTTATGGCTGTCGGGGAGGGAAAGTTGGGGGAGGGGTCGAGGAGGGAGTGGGAGGAGAGGCATGCGGGGGAGATTGTGAGGTGTTTTGAGGAGATTCTCGAGGCGTTGGAGGAGCCTGTTGTGAAGAAGTGAGCGTCATCTTGACTGGGCCTGTGAAGGGCTTGATAGTCTCCCTTGAGACGAGCTGAATGGCTCTCACTGTCGACATCCTTGGAGAGGGGAGGAAATATTCAGAAAATAGAAACAGAATCTTCGTGTTTTTGGCTATCCTCTCTCGTCCCCCCTTTTCTCAGTGTATCTGCAACGGCAAGCTGAGCCACTACGAGCGATCCTCATCAACACGGACTTGTGTTCAATCACTGGATAGAATCGGCAAACAGCGTTGAGTGAGCAGCGAAATAGGCCCATCACTTTTATATTCGGCATCAAAGTACAACAACTATGTAAAGCTCAGAACTGAATCGGGGCCTCGTCCATTCCACTGTGTTCTCGTGAATCCATAACATGCGAATGGAGAAATATGTATGTTACACATAAAGCATCTCTGCTCAGTTCGCTCAGACTTGCTCCCCGCCAAGTATTCCCTAAGATGGTCACCATCTTCCAGAATTCCAACCCAATCCGTCCAATATAAACACAAAACAAGGCGGATAAAGGAAATATACGCAGAGTCTAGAGACGGGTCGCACTAAATATCAGTAAATCAACAAGCAATGCGCAGCATATGTTGCTTCTTCGAAAGTATCGAGATTGAAAGGGTGTCAGAAAGGACCACCATCCTGCACCGCGATACTCGAATGAGCTCGACACCCCGAAGAAGAGAAAAGAAAAGAAGCGAAAAGGAAAGGAATTTTGCAAGTCAAAACTTCAGGAAACAAGCAGGGGGCTGGCAACTTCGGCGATCCGCAAAAGATAGAGACAGTCCGTGTGCGTGTGCGTCTTGAGGGGTATACTTTTGCGAGAGAGAAGACTGCAGCGTCATAGATTTCTATAACTTGATAGTGTCACCGGCAAGTCGGTAAATAAGATGTCTTGTGCAAGAAAAGAGTCGTGAATACGTCCAGACGTTCCAAGAGAATCCGAATAGCGTTCCCTAGAAAAATGAAAAGGAAAGAAAAGATCCGTGAGGCCGTCGTAGAGCTTGCTAAGAAAACAAGCAAAAGGGCAAAGAGCCAGCCAGCCTCCCCAAACGCCATACCATGCTAAGGACGAAGCGGACAAGATTGTCCTTCGTCCCGGACTAGAAACAGTCGAATCAAGCCTCTTCTGTGATTCCTCCCTCGCCGCCGCCCTCTTCTCGCCATTCTCGGCTGCGCTCTGCAAGGCGCTTGATGCCACTGATGCGGCTCGCCCACAGACTCTCGACAGGGCTTCGAGATGTAAAGGCTCGTTGGGAGCTGATGACGCCAATTGCTTGAAGCACTGCCTTGCGGCTGTCGCGACCGAACACGGCAGGATGGTTGATCCACTCCAGGCTGCTCTCCAGCTCGGCATCGAGAGCAGACACCGTCGTGGCATCGATGCCAGCGCCAAGCGCCAGCCCGTCTGCGGAACGCGTTCGGCCCAGAGGAGGAGGAGGCCCAAGTGCAGAACCAGGCACGTTGTTTCCGGAGGAGGAGGCTGCCGAGTTGGGAGACGGGCTGCGCCTCCGATCTGGCGTCCCAGACGCCGAAGACCCGTCGTTGCCCGGGTGCGGTGTCGACGGCAGCGATTTGCTGGGAGGCACAGGAGGCAGGCCGCCCTTGCCAAGGCCCTTGAGGATGGAGCGGGTTTCGTTCAGCAGCGTATGAGCGCGGTCGTGCTGGCCGCGGCTCACGAGAGTCAGTGCACGCGTGAGCATGTCCGACGTCAGCAGCTCCATTCGTCTCTGGACGACGCTTGGGTGCGGCGGGATGGGCGGCGTATTCTGCCACCGGTTCTTCTGGCCAGCGTTCGCTGGAAGCATCGTAATGGCCAGCAGGGATGGCCGGGGCATCTGCGCAGTGGTGCCGTCCCGCAAGATGTCGCCCCAGGTCAGGTCAGCTTGAATAAGGGGCACTTCTTCGACCGAAAGAGTCCTCTCGGTATCCGTATCCGCCGAGCCACCAAGAGCCTCGAGCCCTGAGACAATGTTGTCCCAAGGATCCGGAGCAAGCGTCTCCTGAGAAGAGGTGTCTGGGAGGATGACGAGCTGCACCAGCACATCACGCTTGTCTCCGAAGCGCAGGTCGCCGAGCGACGCTTCCGCATCCCGTCCCGTGGCTCGCTTGGTGATTTGCAGAGCGCCGCTGATCTTGTGGAACTTGGCAGGCGACCCTTCGGGAAGCTTGAGCTTAAGCCTAACGTTTTGGTGAGACAGAGTCTGCATGCTGCCCAAGCAGCCGGCCAAGCACTCCCGCAGCATCATCCAGTCCTTAACATATGTGTAAGATGCCTTGGTCCTTGTCGATAGCTCAATCATTGTGTCGGGCTTGTGCGTCATTCCCAGTCCGAAAGAGTGAATCGTGATCCTGTGGCAGTCTTGTTAGAACACGACACATCGACAACATTGTGCAAAGGGGAAAGATGATGTCGTTTAACTTACTTTGCAGCTTCTGCCCTAGAGACGACAAAGTCCACGGAATCAGCATCAGACGTCGACGCATCGCTAATGAGCAAAATGGTGGCAATCGGGTTGTTGTGCTTTCGCTGCATCAGCAAGTCCATGGCGACGTTGGCACCCTCAACCACGTCCGCGCGGTGGCTCTTCTGTCCAACAGGCTTGATTGAGCCCAGGACGTTGGACCAACCGGGCCAGGCCTTTGTGGTCATACCAACAATGGGCACACCGCCTCCTCCAGAGCCGAAGGTGACAAGACCCATGCGGTCCCTCTCGCCGAGAGTGCTGACCATGAATTTCAGCGCGTCGCGGACGAGGTTAATCTTGACACCCTGCATGGACGAGGAAATGGGGACAACTACGACAACGTCGATCGGGACGTGAACGGGTGTCGGAAGGCGAGCCGTCTTGCTGGGCACGTTGGTGTACTCGGTCATCGCAGTCGCGGCGGACTTGTGACCCCAGGACGAGGCGATGGAGGATACACGCTGGCGTCCCACGCGGTTCCAGTCGGGGTCCTCGTCGTTTTCAGACATTTCTCCGCGGTCCATGTCGGGGCTTCGAATAGAGGGCGCAAAATCGACCGCGTTCAAGTCCAACAGAGCTTGGTTCCACAGCTTGAGCTGGTTTCGGTTGTCGAATCTGAGATGGAATTGAGGCAGCTCGGCCACGGAGAGGTTGAGCGTCAGGATATTCTCATCAATGGCACCCGTCTCCGTCACGTCGTTTAGGTGCTTCTTGATCAAGATGGACCCCTTGAGCGTGCAGCGGGTAGCCGGCTTTCGCTGGCCATCGTCCCACTGAGGCGGAAGCTTCTTCTCCTTGACACAGATGAGCATCTCAGAAAAGAGATAGCACTCGAGTTCCTGCCAAGACACTTTATCCTTGCCCACCCGCAGCGTGCCGCACAACCTCAGCTGGCCGAATCGGCTAAACTCCAGCCCGTGCCAGTTGTCGACGCGGTTGCGTAGATTCTCCGTCATCTCTTCAAGCACCTCTGCGGACTCGTACGGGTGGAAGCGCGGAGCGCTGGATGCCGGCGTCGGAGCAGGCGATATGGCGCGAGGGGCTGCCTCAGTCATGCCCGGGTTAATGGCCAACTGAGACTGCACGGGCGAGCCGATGTCCTCAGGGTCCGGCCGCCAATTGTTGTCGGGAACTTCAACGGTAACAAGGCACGTGAGGGTCTGCTGCTGGCGAGATCGACTGATGGTGGGAAACTCGGAGCGAATGGTGACAATCGGGGGCGGAATGGGGTTTCTTGTAGCGGCACGGGGGCTGCTCGGCGTCGCCTCCATTGTCTGGATATCATAGTCGTGGCGCCATTGAGAGCCGCTCTGGGCAGTCTCAGGATAGCCATTGGAGGAGGCCATGCCAGTGCTGTCGTTGCGAGTATGTCTCGTGGACGCATAGCGTTCCGAGGTAGAGTCCCTGATATCGCGATGGCTCGATCTGCCAACGCTCGACCTGCCGACGCTTGGGGTGTGCGACAGCTGCTGCTGCTGCTGCCGCCTCGGGGTGTTGTTATCTACGTTGGGTGATCCCTGGCCTTCCCAGGTGTGTGCCGGCGTGACGGTGCCAGCCCTTGACTCGGTGCCGGCAGTGCGCACCATGTTGCTGATTTTGTCTACGTCTTCATTAGCGGCATGCTTCTGCGTTTCGGTGCGTCTAGATGACGAACTGATGTCCAGGACATTGCCGCCGCGGCTGGAGTCGAGATGCAGCGGTGCATCGCAGGTTGGGCAGTACTGTGCCTCCATCTCGCGGATGAACTCGTAGAAGCAGGCTTCGTGGGAGACATGGGAGCAGGAGAACTGCAGGATGCGCTCGCCGCGCAGCGTGTGCTCCAATGGCTCCTCGCAGACGGCGCACTCGCTGCCGACGAACGTCCTGTCCCGCCGCATGCGGCCCCGATCCGCACTGCTCGACATGACGTTGTTGTCGATGCCCCCTACCCTTCTAGACGTGGCGGCGCTTGCAGAGCTTCCAGACCGCGCTCGCTGCTGGAGAGAGACGGTGCTGCGAGAGGCTGGGGACTTGAGAGAGGATTGGCCTGAAGGGGATCAAGGTTAGTGAAAGTGTCAGAGAAGAGAGAAGCGCAAAAAATAGTCATCATCGTGGGCAGGGGAGAGTTGGTGGCGAAGGGGAGGCAGGGGGTGTTTATGGGAACGAGTCGCGGCGCATGGTATTAGTATGGCATCTAGTCTAAGGGGGGGTGGACGGGCGTATATAGAGGGCGCGGGAGATGAGATATGCCTACCCTCAAGATGGAACGGAGCATCCGTTGCACTACTTTCAGGCCTGAATCGAGGGCCAGCCGACCTTGTTGACCGTGGACTGGCAATGAGGCCCAGGTCACCGAGAGTGCTCGGAAAGTCTCCCTTCTTGCGGCGGCTGTCGACGTGCTGGCTCTTGTGTCGTCGACTGAACATAGCACCGCGGGCGGTGGGTCACCAACTAGAATCGATAGTAACGAGTAGCGACGAATGAGTAGATGAGTGAGTGAGTGGTCGAAGACTGGGAGCCGAGCGTGCTCTTGTTGCTTGTTTCAGCGAGAGCCTCTTAATTTCAACTGATAATGTCGCAAGTTGCTGGACAAATTGACTAGCGGATTTCGGATCGGCGTAAGGTTGAGGGTAGTCGTTTCAAGGCGCCGCGGCGAAAGTTGCCCGAGAAGAGGGTATGAGGGAGCGACAAGCAAACAAACGGCCCGGTAGAAAGAGAGAGGGAGAGAAGAGAGAGTCGACCGAACTGGCGGGGAAGCAGAAGGACTGGAGTGGTGGAGGAGCGGATGTGTTGGATGCAGGTGCAACAGTCGGGAGAAACCAGAGCGGGCTGCAAACAGCACAGCACACACAAGACGAGGTAACGGAGAGGACGAAAAGAAGGGAACCGGCACGGCGCTGCGTCTTGTAAAAGTACTAGGCCGGGCTGTCGTGCATGCAGGATCGGAAGAGGCGTGGAGGAGAAAAACTGCTGGTTCGACAATGGCTGCAGGCTGGTGCTAGTGCAGAGGAAGAGTGAGGGCGGGCGGGGGCCTTCAGGTTGTTTGCATGGTGCGCCAGACACGATCGATGGCTGCTATCGGGTGCTATCAAGTGCTACCACGAGCGGCCCAGGGGAGCTTCTGCAGCACTAGGACTGATCAGGTACCGCCTGCGAAGCTTGGATGCAACGCCGCTCAACGGGCTAAAAAAGGACTGGACGAGCGGGTGGGAAAGGAAACGAAGGAGAGGGGGGAAAAGAAAGAAACGAAGAAAAAAGAGACCAGAGGCAGAGACACGGAGAGGTGTGCGAGAGGAGAGAGAAGAGAAAGAAAAGAAAAGAAAAGAAAAGAAAAGAGAAAAGAGAGCGAGAGAGAGAGAGGAAAGACCACGAAGTGAGCAAAAAGGCCATGCTGAGAGCAGGCGAGATTGACGCGATTGGAGATGAGGCCTGCCAGTACTTGCAGGCTGTACCTGGAGGTACCGAGAAAAAGGGGGGCCTGACAATTTCCAAGTTGTCGTTTTCCCTCTTTTAGCTCACAACCCAAGTCATGCTGGTTCTTCTGCCATGTTCATGCCAGCCACAACCCCGGACCGCTGGGTTGGCGAGGCCGGTTCCTGGCGTTACAGGGGAACTGAACCAAGGTAAGGTAGGTAGGTATTCAACCGCGATGGCCTCCAACTACTTGGTACGATGTACCTACTAGTACCCGGGGGAGTACCCATAAAGTCGTACCTTACCCAGTCAGTAGGTAGGTAACTGGAGGCATTACAGACAGGCTTTGCCACGGGATATTACGGCAACTGCCAGGTAAAGACTTGAAGGACAACCCCTGGGCACCTCATCTGACAGTGCTGAATACTTCGATACTTAAAGTAGCTTGCACTACCCTCAACTCTGCTGTAAGTCAGTACTGTCAAGTATTGGCTCTAGTCAACCTAAGTTGGCTCCTGTTGATGCTGCCCTCCAATCCAACTCGACTTCAGTGGCATCGTCAACCAACTCTCCGTTACGACGGGAGTACCATTACTGACACCTTACCTGGCCTCCCAGTGTCGCATTTGATCCCAGCTCAGCGGTTCTTCTGCAGGGGAAAGTGGTGGGAACAACAGCTTCCAAGTAATACATCACGTACATGTGCCCTTCCTAGCGTGGCTGCAGGTGGCGGCTCAAACGAGGAACTCGTAGCATGCAGACAGGTAGGTACCTTGCGTACCTGCATGTACGAGCTGCAGAACCATGCGCCTTGCCTGTCTGTTTTGTCTGCCGGCATCGGATTGGCTGATGAGTCCATGAATGGAGACGGTACCTCATTAGGTACCTAGAGCAACATGCCCACACCTTGTACCTGTATGTACCTGTGCCTGAGCCTGAGCCTGAGCCTGTGCCTGTGCCTGACCCGTGCCTTGTCCTCCATGGTTCGAGTTGCTAGCATGCTTCACCAACGACAGCCGAGGACAACATCATCTTTTGCATCGGACATTAGCGCAGGTACAGGGCCTGTCTCTCTCTCTCTCTCTCTCTATGTCTCCGTTTCGTTTCCTTTCTTTTCTCTACTCGAGCCCGCATCCTGAATTACCTCGTCTCCTCCCGTCAGAAATTGGAGAGCATCGGGTCCTGCAGATCCCGGGCCAAGCCCGGTCCGCGCGAGATTAAACAGACATGCACCTCCGCACGACAGCTCACAGAGGGGACAATATTTCTGTATGTATGCCAGATGCGGCCAGTTACGTCGAGAGCAACAGCCATGATCAGGTATGTATGTAGGCAGTAGTTGGCGAGCACAGACTTGCGGCACAGACACACCCGTCCGCAGAGAGATCCCGAACCGAATAGCAGACTGCCGATTGGGTTCGCTGCGCTTAGACACGATGTTACTGCCGCCGGTCGTGGCGGTTGGCTGGTAAGAGCACAGTGTCCACAGGCAAAGGGCGGATGGCCTGATGGCCCTACTTGCCTACTTTGCATGAACGGAGGCTGCTGCAGAGTAGGGAAAGGAACGACATCCATCCCAGGCCAGAGACTGCAGAGGGCCCTGCCGCTCGCCTTGGCCGGGTTCTGCTCCGCTGCTGGGACCCTTGCCCGAGCATTCAATGCAAGCCCCTGTCATCGTGTCCCGAACCGGCCAAGGGGCCTGCGTGGTGGTGGAGAGCGCCGTTTGTCCCAGTCCAGATGGGCACAAATGCTGTGGGCATCTCATCAGGGCCTGCCCGAACTTGCTGCTAGCTCATGCGAAGATTTGGCTTGCTGTGGCTTTATCCTCCTTGCATGAAGAAGTGGCGTGTGTTGCCGCCAACCAGCATCTTGGCTCTCAGCCATCGAGACTCTTTTTGCTTCTAGACGCGAGACGACAAGGCTAGCGCTGGGAAGCGAGGAGGACGGCCTCTGCCAGTTCACACGCACTAACACTGCAAACGTACTCCTGCGTCCTATAGTTCCATGCATATAGCACCTTTATTGATTGTCAGTAGCGCCTCGGTATCCCGCAGATAACAATTGTTCACGGCGATATCACTTGTGACAACTTCCCCATTGGTTTCAAGAGGACGTGCACCGAAGGACCAGGTAGGTAGAAGTGCAGCTGGACTCGGGTTGTATTCCCGTGGAGGCGTGATGTCTGTCTCCCACAATTCTTCCATATCACAGGAGGACATCAAAGCAGTAGTGAAAGCCAGTGAAGTCCATAAAGAAGAGAGGCACGAGTCAATATTCGATGTCCCTCGTGGTATCATACCTCTCGTGGCATGCACCATGATGGAGATTCTCGCCCAGTTGAAGCAGCAGCGCAGATACGACGCTGCCAGTGATACAACGCTGATGCATGTCGATGGATGCCAATAGCATCAGCTAATTCCCCTCTTGCAAGAACTCATACCTTGTGCCTTCTTTTCCCCCCTCTCTCGTGGCTATCCTTTGTTCTCCCGGTATTATTGGCAAAAGGGTCGAGGTGGTCGCTGAATCCTGTCCGCTGTAAGTACCAGTTTGGAGCTGTTCTGTTACGGCAGTCAGCGTCACGGGACTTGGGGCTGCCTCGTCCATCGTACCTGCCCGACCTCTGCGGCCATCCGTCGACGTGACATCGCCACTTTCTTCTCCTCTCGTCCGATCTCCGCTTTCTCTTCACCTCTCCATCCTCCGTTTGCCGCGCTCGCAAAATCTTGGTTGCCCTGATGCCGCCATTGCAGAGGGGAAACGATCGCAGGCATCACTTGGGCCAAGACTCCACGATGAACCCTCCCGAAGCCTTACGGAAGGCCTTCCGGTATAGCTTCAAACTTGCGTCTCACACCACTCGACTAGCATCACATTAGCCTCGCGTGGCGGCTGGTGGATATGGCCTGCTTCGGTGGCCTATGGGAGGACGGGGGGTTGGGAGCTCGACAGGCAGTTTACTGCGCATGAGTTCACCTTCATGGGATCACCGAGCCAGTAATACTTCGTACCTGCATGGGCAAAGCAGGATGCATTACAGGCCAACAATCTCGGGGCCGACAGCCTGGCCATGACATGGGTGATGGTATTACCCAAGGCGACTTGTCATGACGACGATGATCCTCTTCACCTGGGCTCCCGAGACAGCAACTGCATGCTTTTGCTCCGACGTGGTACGAGTAGCAATAGCTTGCCATCACTACTACCTCACCAGGTAAGCAGTCGCCATTTTCTGCATTTCTTGATGCATGTATGTATTGCAGTACGAGCATGTTGTCATGGGCAGTACAACTAGAGGTAAGCAGGAGACATCATCACACTCATCTGCGGGGGGCAGACAGGGGTTTCTCTTTTAGCCAGCAGGCAAAGGATGCTCTAGTACTTGGGTTAACCTCCTTCCTGGCCCAGGTCTCGGACAAAGTCCTCAAGTCGAACACATGAGCCCAGAAGCTCGGAGCTGCATCTCTCACATGCCCGATCGCCAACATATGCACCTTCTTATCCCAGGACGCGAGATGCAAAGAGACGTTTCTTACTCCCCAATCGAGTATCTCGTAGTCGCCAAGCACGATACGCAGCAGCGGGCCGATTCGCTAGCTTTGGCTCTTCAACCGGCCGGTCGAATGGCATCGAGCATGACGAGTCATGGATGATAAGGACATTGTCATGAACTTAGCCTTTGCGATTGCTGATGTCCAGGTCTCTCTATCTTTGCGGATGCGATCAAGACATGATTCCTGGCTGGGTCCTACGGAGAATCAAGGCACAGTTGGTACCCAAACTGAATACCGGGAATACCGCAAGACAGGGCACCAGCAATGTTGGGTACCTCATCGGATCTCAACCTGTCTGTTTGAAAGGGTCCCATCCTCAAACCGATGTATGCAGCTTACATGCACATGGCGCGGAGTGGTCGCACATGTACGATACTGCTGATGCCATCATCTCTCTTGATATACAGGTAGGTGTGATCGCTGGGATCCATCCCAGGTTACAAGATCCATGATGATGGGCAACCAGGGTAGGGCAATGTCCGCCCCGTCTCTATCCTCCACAATAGCCAAGAATTCGGCCTGCACGAAGAAGCAAAAGGAGCGTAGGCAATCTGCGACGCAATATTATTCATCCCATCGCCCTGGGTCTACCAATCTCACAGGATGCATGGTGACGAGAAAGCTGGGCAGCGCACAAAGTCGGGGCTTGTGTCTCACTCGTCCACTTCATCCCCGGCCGAAACTGAAGCCATTACCAGTAATGGTGCTGGGCTTCGACATGCACTTGGGGCATGGCCAAAGAGTCTAGAAACGTGCTGGAATCGAGAGGCGTTTGAGCGAAGCTGAACACGGCATGGCATCACAGGCGGCGCTTCGTGGCGTCTTGAAGCCGCTGAGCTATATACGGTACAACCACGGAGGACGAGGACGCTACGCCACATGGATATCCCCCGCCTTGCGAATTCAACCAGTGGCATCATATCGGGGTTTGGGGGCCACGAAGTCCGTCGTACAAGCATGTCTAACAGCAGTATTAGCAACTTCGCAGGCGGAAGACGGATCGATTCACGAGAACAGCACGAAGTGGCCTAGGATGTTTCTGCGGCGCGCCCTAGCCGGCAAGAGGTACGCATCTACTACGCAACTGTCAGCTTTGGTTCTATCCTCCTACCCGCCTCAACGTGGTACCGGCAGTATGAAGTATGCCCTCAGTCTAATGAGATTTCGAAACAGACTGCAACCACCATTACTATGCCTCTACGACTTGCTGCTGCTGGCAGAACGGGGACAGCTCCAGCACTGCAGATGAACAGCCCGCAGGGCAATATACTGGCAACCCACAGCTGCGGTGGACTGGCTTGTCATGATTCCACGGATGGATCTGAATCGGGGGCTGGCGTCATTCTCAAAGAATTTGATCAATCAGTCCACGGCACTTGCCGCATGGCTTTTTGTTTTGTGTCCTCTCTACCCCCTCTCATGCCTCCTGTGCCCTGTCCCGTTTCCCTTTTTTGAGTCACCATGCGGCCGGCGGGACATGGGAGGAAACAAGCCGAAGTGAATGGTTCAACCGGCCCCGGCCTGTTTAGTGAGATGCGATTCGCCAACGAGGTGAACAAGGTCGCATTGGCCGTGGGACCAGGGGAGCTGGGCTTGGGGTCGCTTGTCTAGCTACGTTTCTGCAAGGCACCTGTCTGCTCTTTACGACATGCAGAGATTGACATTGCGACATGCCTGCCTGGGAAGCTTGGGGCCTTGGAACATAGCCTCCGTGCATGTTTGGGCCGAAATACCACCTCTCTGCCGACCCGACCAGCAGGAAGCAAACCCGACAAGTCGGGCGAGAATAGCCATTCGTTTCAATGGCGTTGGCCGACTTCCACGGCACTTCAGCGACTGCCAGGATGCAACAGCAGATTCGGCTTCCATGGATGCCACGGTCTGGAGTTGCAAGGCAGTGATATCTCCCTGGTGAAATTGCACTCGCGAGCGTGCGAATTGATTGCTCTGAGAGGTCAAGAACTTGCCATCCTCCATTCACTAGCATTGCCAGAGCTGTGTTTCACTTACAGGCAAAGTCGAGGAGGCCAATTCCATACAGCATCATGTTTCATGCATGCGATATGCCATGCAGCAGAAGCATCTCTTGATTCCACTGCTTGTTCCCGACCCCCGTCTACATGGTAGTCAACATCACATGCTGCATCGGCTCGGACTATATCGGCCGCGAGAAAGCTGGCTTTTGACGAGACGCACACGCCAAACGAAGTACTCGGAGGAGCGGCATCGATTACTACCTACAGAGGCTGCCCCGAGAGAGACGCTGCATAGCCCTCTATCCGATGGCACGCTCCGACTCGTCACGACAGGCGATGCTGCAGGGAAAAGGCACTTCAAACCACCAACGTGTACCACTGCTACTGTGGCATCGGCTTCAACGTCCTTAACGGCCGACGGCATATGGCTTGGTGGATTTCGCAACTGCCGCACGGGGCAATACTATTCTGCATCGCGGCTCTAGGCCCTGTCCATCAAACCTTCCATCCCCCCACTGATCTCATGGCAGCAGATTGATGTGTCACCTGGGTGCGGACATGACTCGTCACGACAGGAGTCAATTCAGCTGTCGGCGAAGGACAAGAAACGGCCAGCGGGACAAGGGGAGGAGGACTCGGACTGGTCCGTTTGGCGAACCCTTTCTCCAACAACAAGGTTCTGCAACAAGCCTCAAGCCACGCCACAGCCGCGTATCCCGTCCGGGCTCCAGCTTTTTCGAGCCACTAGGCGTAGCCTGTTTTACTTGGTCCAACACCCCGGCCGAGAGAAGCAGGCCAAGGGAGGAGACTCAGCCATGAGCATGATGTCGAGACGCTTGAAGAACTGAATCCATCAGATGCTTTGCCCAATTCTCTTTGGGGAACACCGATGCTCGCACTCTGCCGAGGAACTGCGAAGCACATGATGCTCCTGAGCTGAAGCCGGGTAGCCAGACACTCCCGCAAAGAGCTCTCCTCATGTATCCCCCCAGCGTCAAAGTTGACAACATGTTACTGTTGATAGGGCCGACCACTTACCGAGAGTCTTGATCTTTTCATTGGAACATGTCCGAGATGAAGATCGGATACATGTATTCCCCACGGCGGTATTGACGCTCTTGGCAGGAGATTGTCTTGCCGTGTAGCTTACATGTGGCGCCCTTCCCTTTGAGTGTGCATTGCTACCGCTTGATGTCCCGGCCAAAAAAACGACTCGTATTAGTCGCTACAGTCCTGCTGGCGATTCTCTCCGAGCGCTACCTTGCTTATTTCTGGGAAGACTTCCGAATGCCGATTCAATATCATATATGACCAAACACTAGAGTGCCATGGCCATTAGTGGCAACACAATGACAGAACCAAACCGGCCGATTGCCGTCCAAGCGATGAAACGATTTTTTCCTTCTTTTGGGGCAAACCAGGAGGTTGGGCTGACCGGTCACAAACTGGGTTGTCCCTCGTACGGGCACTGCCACCCGGATCCTCCTCCACGACCCGGATTGTTGGTTCTCAACCTTGGCTATTGGCCTGTTTGTCAATCGCTTGGCTTACTATGCTCTACAAGTGCCAAATCCCGCCTAGGCGCTCCTGGGGTTTCGGGGTTTGCAAGCAAAGCTTCCAAGCGTAATGACTGCAGTGGGATGAGCTATTGAAGACCTATTGAAGAACGACAAAGGATTCAGCTTCTCCTATGTGATATCCTCTCTCCACAAGCGCCCTGCGGGAACTCGACGAGCCGCTTCTCCTCCAACGGCCTGTGAGTGGACGTTGGGCTGCGCCCTGCATATAAGGTAAGCGATTCAGAGGTACTTTGGAGCGATCCTTTGAACTCCGTAGAAGAGATACTGTCTAGCGTGACGGGGAGGCGTTCCGCCTGCCGATACAGTCTGTCGCGAGACCTTGCCATGAGATGCCGCTCGCATTTGTATCAAGGCGAACTCAAGCATAGGAAGCACTGGAGTGATGGGTGTGATTGTGGAAGCGTGATGACTAGAGATGAAGTCGTCACGTTTTGTCCGCATGGGACGGATGTTTCCCTCACGTTTCGCCATGCTGCCTTGCTGCCTTGCTGCCCCTATACTTGGTACCCTGACGAGTGTCCAGGAGGCAACAGATGCCCCTTGCCTGCGGAAGTGAAGGAAGTCCAAAGTAGTACGCAGGCAGCCAGTTATGCGAGGCGCAGCCAATAGAATGAATGGCTCCAGATGTCTCCAGATGCAGTGCACATACAGAGTGTGTCACGTCTTGCTACCCTCCTTGAGAGGCTTGCGCGCAAGTCAACCTGCTCATCAGCGTCACATTGGCGGAGGCGGTTAGCTAAAACGTGACGCGGACTATATCACAAGCGCCTGCGGTGCTGCAGCACTCCTTTCTGTGTGACTGTGACGTTGTTCAAGAGGACTAGGAGGCGAGCGAAAAGGAATGAAGAGAGTGTGAGAGAGGAGAGAGGATTATTGGGTTGAGAATGGGGGAATTCCGTGAAGTGGCGGCGGTGAAAATGGGAGAATGAGCAAGGTGTTTGTTGTAGCTTTGTTGAAAGGAGTTGATAACCTTGCTAGATGTGATGGCATCAAGGATGTCAATTGGAGAGAGTCAAGGGGTTGGAAAATGAATTATGGGTTCGTTTGTCTTTTCTCTTTCTCTTTGTTGGATATCTGCTCAGGGAAATTCTGATGGCTTGGGAACGAACAGGAGAAGGGTAAGTATCTCTCCGGGAGGCTCTGAAGGATCAAAAGCAGGTAACCTCTTTCGTCTAGGTGAATCTGGTGCTGATAGTCTCACTGATTATCGCTGTAGATGTGCGTCTAGGCCAGGGTCTCATGCCGGAAGTAAACCTTGACCAGTCCTCCTCTGGTGGAACTAGGCGGATGGATAGGTTCTGAGATACCGAAAGTGACTGCATCAAGGTGATCGCTTGCCGAAGGCTGTCCTTGAACAGAGAACATCCGAAACGAAGCGTGTTATTAACCCTGGAGGAAACTGCGTGGAAGTAGTTGCTCACTGTGTGTCATACTTCAACAAAGAGCATCAGAAACAAAGATTGCTGTAGCATTGACTCCCGTCCTTGCGAAAATACATACACAAATGATCCGTGGCCGTCCATAGTACTTGGTAGAACTGTCGCTTGTCTGCCTGCTCAGCAAACCCCCTTTCGAGCTAACACATTGCTAATGCCCCATCATCAACGGTGTAAAAAGCTCTGCATTTGATCCCAATCTTTTAATAACCATCCCCCAATCATCCACAAAACTCCCATGATACCCGGCGCGTAACGCACAGCTCAGCGAATGCCCCCCCATCCTGAGCCCCACAGACAAGAAAAGAGGATAAGAATGATGAATGTGACGCCTTTGGGTATCATCTCATGCGAAAGACGTAGCCTCACCGCGCCGGCAAACCTCACTTCCTCTTAAGAAACCCAGGTCCCGACGCCACAGCAGGCCTATTCCTCTTCAGAAGCAACTCCTTGGACGCCTTCGACTGCTTCTTCACCTTGGGCGCAAGCCTCTGATCCGCCTTCTTCTCCACGCGATACACCGTCGACCGGACCACCTCGTCCTTGGGCCCCGCGTCCAGCCGCGTCAGCCTCTTCTCGACACCGGACACCTTGCGCCTCTTGGGCCCTGCAGCAACGCCGCCGGCGTCAGATCCGTCGTCCTCGTCCTCGCTTGAGGAGTCGGTGAGGAATTCCGCGGGCAGGACAGCGGGGATGTGGGACCTGTCTGCGCGGTTCCGTGCTCTGGTTGCGGTGGGCTCGAGGACCTTGGCTGAGGGCTGTTGGTGTGCTTCGCCCTGGGGCGTGGTGGCGGCTTCTTCGGCTTTCCTGCGCTCCTCGGCTTGTTTCTTGAGGAGCTCGTCGAGCTGCTGGCGCTTGCGCTTTTGTGCAGCCGCTTGTCTGATGGACAGTTAGCACATGAGAAGTGAGGGGCATCAGGGTGAGAGTAAACGGAGATGAACATACTCTTGGACTGCCTTTTGAGCGGCTTGAGTAGACTTTTTGATATCCTCAGCCGCCTTGGCGGTAGATACTGCTTCGGGAGCCTCGTCGTCGCTGTCCTCCTCTTCCGCCTCTTCCACCTCGACCTTCTTCCCAGCCGCCGAAGCGGGAGCAGTGGTTGACGGTGATTCGACGGGTGCCTTTAATTCCTCCTCCTCGTCGTCATCTCCGAAAACCTTGAGGGTGCCCTTGGCTGGCTCGGCTTTTGATGCTTCTGCGTCCTCTTTGGGGGCCTTTGCCTTGGTTTGCTTCTTCTGCTTCTTCTTCGAGGGGCTCGCTTGTGCGTTCAATTGCTCCTGTGTGGTGTTGGCTTCGTCTTCTTCTGGGGCGGTTCCCTGCAGGGCCTTTCTTCGCCTTGTCTGGACAACCATTTTGGCTGGTGAGATTTGGGCTGTTGTGAAATTTTCCAGACTTGGATTTTGTGTCTGCTTTGACACGTCGTAGAGCGAGGTTTGGTAAAAAAAAATAGCGCCTCAATTCCTCTTACGATTGGACAAACTTATTATAAAGAGGACTTGGTTTCTTTCCTTTTCCTTTGAAGATGCTGTTGTTGGTGATTTTTTTGTTGTTGCCTGAGTGATGTCGATTTCACCGCGCTGGCTGGAGGTTCAGAAAAATTTCGACGGGTCTGGGCTGGGCGCGTCTGATTGGCTGTGCGCCTGAGCGAATACGCCCGTAAAGCGACTTCACACTTTGTCGGGGCTTCATGACAGTCACAATCTCATCAATTCTTCGTCTCATCAAAGTCTGAGAGGTCCGCTGCGAT
Source organism: Trichoderma ghanense (assembly GCF_004382785.1). NCBI lineage: Eukaryota > Fungi > Ascomycota > Sordariomycetes > Hypocreales > Hypocreaceae > Trichoderma > Trichoderma ghanense. The sequence goes on along the minus strand of NW_027395665.1, from coordinate 1,106,478 downwards.
TTCAGCATTTACGGTGTCAATCGGTATATTGAGCCTCCTTCTACTTGTATCATTTCGTTTGATCTCATTTCAATATTGCTTTTGCTCCCCAGCAACCAAGGAACACTCATTCTCGCTCCAATATCACGACTCACTTGATACACACTGAATAAGAGATACGATCCAGTTCAAAAGCCCCTGCATAGAACCCCAGCATGTCAGCTTGCCGCTGCTGCAAGGCCATGTGGCCTCTCAGCTCATCAGCACGCTCATTGAGATTCGCCTCTACGGTCAATCCTATCCAGCGGCAAGTCGTGAGAGCTGGCAACCATGGGCAACTCCGGCAGTATGCAGTACCAAGGATGAAAAGAGTAGGGCCGTCACCCCTCGAGGTGTACAAGCTATCAGAGATACCGCTGCCATTATTCGAAGCCGCCATCAGCAGAAACGGAGACGCCTTTCGGCGGAAAACGCCTGCCGAGTATTACCGATGCGCCGAAAAGTTCCACGAGGCCATCAGTCGAGGCTCAGATCCATGGTCCGTCTCATTGACAGGCAGTACGTAACAAGTCTCATCTTCGTCTTATCCTTCATGTCCATCGTTACTGAATTCGTGCTTATAGAAGACGGCTTCCCCGTCGAGGTAATCCACGACACGGCCTGTATAATGCGCCAACTCCAAGGCCCTCGGAAAAGCGCAGACGCATTCGCAACCGCCCTCTGGGCATCCGCCTCCGAAGCCGGCTATCGGCCCTCCACACTGTCCCTCGCAAGACACCTCGCCCGGTCAGGGGCCTACGGACGGGTCCCCCAGCTGCGGAGAGTCGAGGCCCGCTTCAAGCAGCTCGTCTCGACAGCCAGAGACGCCGACGCCCTCACCGTGGAGGGCGAGCTGCAGTACGAGCAGGGCAACTACGAGGCCGCCATCAGAGCGCTGCAGCGAGCGCTCCAGGTCGGGGATGCAGCAGCAGCAGGCTTCGAGTGGAAGCCCTACTGCGAGCTGTGCATGGGCAAGGCGCTCGCCAAGCTGGGCAGGCATGACGAGGCAAGGGCACTCTTGGAGGCCCTGTCCGAGGCTGGGCTTGCCGAGGCGGACGTTGAGCTCGGCAATTTGCTGCGCGTAAGCGACAGGGATGCCGCGGAGAGGCACCTCTTTGCTGCGGCTTCGAGCGGGAGGGCTGACATGTTCAGTGTGCTGTCGGAGATTGCCCTGGACAAGGCTGCGGAGTCTGGAGACGACAGGGCGCTGAGGGAGGAGGCTCTGCGATGGGCCAAGGAGTGGTCGAAGTTGGGCGACCCGCGTACGGAATACTAGATGGGCGGAATTTGGACTTGCTAATACAGCATTGGCGTTTGGTATGATGGGGTGTGGTTCATGCCGTCGGTATTGGCTGAGCTGGGCTTGCGTGCCTTTGCTGTGGGATGTCGTAGAAACTCCTGACGCACGTCTACCTGGGCAAGGGAGGGGGTGGGGTGATACATATCTCGACTTTATGAGTGCGACGGCCGGATCGAAGCGGGATCCGGCGTGCCGGTACAACCATGGCACGAAGCGACGGGAGGCTTGAAACGATCTAGGGAGCGTGCAAGGGCTGTTTGATTCCTTGGGAAACAACAGCGATATCCGTTTAGGCGAGGACACTTGCATACCATGACTCCTTAATCGAAGCTGAGAACATGGAGGGTCGCGGGCTGTGATTGTGGTGTTGAGCTGACAGGACAAAAATGAAGGGGTTGCCCAAGATTGTGAGGATCGGGGCTTGGAATGGGGGGGGG